>NC_136262.1:180408274-180445774 GCF_964187855.1 Myxine glutinosa
GGTTTGCAGACAGGAGGTGCGATCGTGTGCGTTGCTGTGACCAGGTGCGCTGGGACGATGAGTCGGAGTGCGCTGAGCCGACCAGAGTACGGGAATGAAGTGACCTGTTTGTAAGTAAACAAACTTACGACCAGAGCCTCTATGAATATATCTGGGTCGTCGCAGGAGTCCGTGGTATTTGATTGCAGAGATGCATGATGGGGTGGAGTAAGTGCTGAGCAGAAGAAGCCTTGCGGCGGAGTACCTTAGAGCCATGTCAGGCAGGAGCCGAGGAGGACGAGCAGGCCTTGCCACAGCGGCAAACGACCGCAGCCACTAACCAAGACAGCAAAGGCCGCAGCGGCAAACGACCGCAGCCGCAAGCCAAGAAAACAAAGGCCGCAGCGGCAAACAGCCGCAGCGCAAACCAAGACAACAAAGGCCGCAGCGGCAAACAGCCGCTGCTGCAAACAACGGCCGCAAACAACGAGAGTGGGCCTGAGGCAACAGTGGAAGAGCCGGGCAGGCGAAGCCAGGAGCAGAGCCGGGACCGAGCAGAGAGCAGACCCAATGGCCAAAAAGCCGCCACGACCACCAGAAAAGCAGACTATGTACAATGACTCAGTCGGAGAAGCGGCGAACAAGTAACGCCAGCGTCCTCTCCAGACCGGACCGGAAGTTATTTTTTGTTACTTGCACTTTAAATACCCCCAAATAACCAAAACACCCCAACAACTCTTAAAGACCCAGAGGAAACAAAAGACCCTTAAGACCCAAAAGCCTCTGAATACACCAAAGACCCAAAACACCTCAAAGACCCAAAATACCCTTAAAGGCCCAGAGGATCCAAAAGACCCAAAACACCATGAAGACCCAAAAGACACCGAAATGGTCAAAGATGTCTACCCCTCTGAAACGACGTGTGGTGAGGCGTGCGGAGCGCTCCGAGTCACGCTAGTACTAATAATATACAAAAAAAGCTCCTCCATGACCCTCGTCACTAAACAGTATCATCATACACAGGGAAGGACGAAAAAAATCGTTGAATCTTCATTCTTTTCAAGGGTACATAAATTATAGATATATATCATCAATTCAGGAAATCCTTGTGAATTATGGACGGTTTATCAGAGCTAGAATTTTTTTAATCACTCAGGAATTACAGAAAAGTTCATAAATAAGGCTCCGCTCCGTCTCCCAATGATGCGGCTGTTGAGAATCCGGTCCGTGTCAACTCCTTGAGGTCCTCTCCGCTTCTGCATCGGTCAGTGAGTACGCAGGCAGGTATCTGACTACACCGGTAGTGTCGATGTAACGCAATGCTGCATTCTTTTCAGTGTTTGATGCACTGCCCAGTGATGTGTAGCTGCAGGGGCGTAGTGTGATCGCAACAATGTTTGGATAAATAACCTGGCACAAGAGACTTATTGCTTATACTCGTACACACTTGTAAGGATAATAGCATCGGCTTGTAAAATGTAGTTCTTGAACAACAAAAACAACAGTGTCATGTATATCATCATCAGTAACATATGAAATGGATACGCACCCCCTATCATACAGTATACTGTAAGGCAGCTTCAGGCATCGCAAGAAGTTCCAGACATCATGGTATGTCCAGTCCTGAGAAGGCCATGGAAAAATAAACGGCATGGTTATGTCAGGGCCGCTACAGGTACGATTCCGCTGCAACGCCATTCTAATCGTGCTGCATAAGCTTTCATATTCACCAGGTGGGGTCTACGTGGAGATAGAGGGGAAAAACATTCTGACAGTTACAGTATTCACACCCTTTGACGTTTTCACATTTTGTTGTGTTACAGCCTGAATTAAAAATGGATTGAATTGAGATTTTTGTCACTGATCTACACATCATACCCCATGATGTCAGTGGATTTTTTTTATTTTTTAGAAATTCTTTCAAAATAATTAAAAATGAAAAGCTGGAATGTCTCAAGTCAACAAGTATTCAACCCCTTTGCTATGATACTCCAAATTGAGCTCAGGTGCATCCAATTTCCTTTGATCATCCTTGAGATGTCTCTACAACTTGATTGGAATTCACCTGTGGCCAATTCAATTGAATGGAAATGATTTAGAAAGAAACACAGTTGTCCCACAGTTGACAGTGCATGTCAGACCAGAAACTCTACCATGAAGTCCAAGAAACTGTCTGTAGAACTCCGAGATAGAACTGTGAGGATGCATAGATCGGGGGAAGGGCATAAAACAATTTATAGTGATGAAAGTTCTCAAGAACACAGTGAGCTCCATCATTAGGAAATGGAAATAATATGGAACTACCAAGACTCTTCCCTAAGCTGGCTGTCCAACCAAACTGAGCCATTGGGCAAAAACGACCTTGGTCAAAGGTGACCAACAACCACTCTGACAGAACTACAGAGTTCCTTGGCTGAGATGGGAGAACCTGCTGGAAGGACAACAGCCTCTGCAGCAATTCACAAATCGAGGCTTTTTGGGAGAGTGGCTAGACAGAAACCACTCCTGAGAAAAAGTCACATGACAGCACGCCTGGAGTTTGCAGAAGGCACGTGAAGAGCATGAGACAAAATGAGACAAAAGATTATGTGGTCTGACGAAATAAAAATTGAATTCTTTGGCCTGAATGCAAAGAGCTACATCTGATGGAAACCAAGCGCAGCTCATCACCCATCTAGCACCATCCCTAACGTGAAGCATGGTGGTGGCAGCATCATGCGGTAGCAATGCTTTTCAGTGGCAGGGACTGGGAGACTTGCAAGGATAGAGGGAACAACATCAATGGAGCCAAATACAGGCAAATCCTTGAGGTGAATCTGCTTCAAAGTGCAAAAGGTCTTAGACTGTGGCGAAGATTTCGTTCCAACAGCACAATGACCCCAAGCATAGAGCCAAAGCAACACTGGAATGGCTTCAGAACAAGAACGTGAAAGTCCCTGAGTGGCCTCGCCAAAGCCCAGACTTGAATCCCATTTAGAATCTGTGCAAAGACTCGAAGATTCCTGTTCACCAACACTCCCATTCCAATTTGACAGAGCTTGAGAAAATCTGCAAGGAAGAATGGGAGAAACTCCCCAAATCCAGAGGTGCAAAGCTGATCAACATACCAAGAAGACTCGAAGCTGTAATCACTGCCAAAGGTAGTTTTACGAAGTATTGACTCAGGGGGTTGAATACTTATGTAAATTAGATATTTCTATATTTCATTTTTAATTACTTTGTAAAAATTTCTCTATAAAAAATCCGCTTTTACATTATGGGGTATTATGTGTAAATCAGTGAGAAAAAAATATATCTGAATTTAATCCATTTTAAATTCAGGCTGTAATACAACAAAATGTGAAAAAAGTCAAAGGGTATGAATACTTTCTGAATGCACTATTGGAGGAAGTTGCATTATCGTACAGATGGAACTTTACACCTCAAACAGCAGTTACAGAATACTGTTGTCATATCAAAAAGATCTAATTCACTTACAAAGTAATCATACATCAACAGGGCATGACCATCACTACTCAAAAAGGGATGATGGATTGATGGTGCATTGATTAAAAATTTGCACAAGATTATATCATCTCTCATCTTGGACAGCATTATTTGCCGGAAGACCTCATCAATAAAATAAAAGGTTAACATGAACATTATGCAAAATTGTCTGTAGAGGTGAAGGACATGAGTGTGAGGTTGCTAAAACTACAAAAACCTTTACTGGAAATGGAAGAGAAATCACATCATCCTCCATCACACATCAACTTACAGGTTACATCGGCCCAGCAATGTGCTAGCCAGCACAACACCCGTTAACCCGTTGGTTAAGGGGGCCATGTATGAAGCGATTCATCTTTAGAAATCCCAGGCAATTTCCCTGGAGGTTGCACTGTTTTCCCAAGAATATTGGAATTTCCCCTGAAGATGCCAAAGCTCAAGTCTCTATTTGAGCAGTCCTCCGACCCTCTCTCTACTCGCTCGGTAATCCAACCCTCTCCAGCAACTGTAGGATGCCCGTGTTCTTACAGCAACCCCTTCCTGGCTATACTTCCAAAATCCAGGCTGAGTGTGCACCTCAGCTCTTCTGTGGAATTGTCTTCCAGAGGCTGTTTAATCACACTCTTCACGACAGGGCTTCAAACAGGTGATGCACCACCATCTCATGTCATTCCCCATCCGAACCCACAATCTTTTCTACCCCATTAACCCAATGCAACCAAACTCTCTCATGCACAGGTTAATGTTTCCTTCCCTCCCATCTTCTTTTGTGGTCAATTCACTCCCTTGCTATTTCTGCTTGTATCCACACTCTCACTACTTTACCTTTTAACCCCTTTTGCCAACTCGCTCTTCCCCTAACCTTGAGCATTATAATGAACAGATATGATCCGCAATGCCATAAAAAATTATCACAATGGGATTTTCCCCAAACAAACAAAATAAATAAATACAGTGCATTCAGGGCACACACAATTTTTTTTTTTAACATTTAATCGTTGGTTATATCGAGTTGAAGTTGATTTATTTTAAAGTGCGATTGTCAAAATGGAATTTGTTCCAAGCATTCCTCAAAATGGCTAGACTGAAAACACATGACGAGGAACAGCAAGGGTGATCACCAGCATGGGGTTGATGCGCATGTAGCGCGGCCAGCCGGGGTCCGTAGGGCACAGGGGCGTTAAGGTACACGAGTACGGATCCGTCCGTCGGGTCCCCATGAGGACAGCACGGATGAGAGGCCGGTCCGCCCGCAGTCGGCCCAAAGCCTCGTGCACGCTCCCCTCCATGATGAGCAGCTTCAAGCCATACCTTTCAGAGGTGGGAAGACAAAGTGGTAGATTTACTACAGCAACCATTGTGCCAACGTGCAGGCCGTGTGATCGATGGCAGTCATGATCACTGGCATTCGGTGGAGTATCATCGTAATATTTTAATGGAGTGCAATATACCTCCTTCATGTTGAGGTAGACATGAGGGAGATACCTGCAATTTGCACAAGGTATCAGTAAACAAGAGTCTTGTACGAGTATTTTAATGGAATCAAGATATTTCACATCCTCTAGACTCTAGTCTAGAGGATGCTTACAGGTGGAAAAGCCGGCTTCCAATGCCAAACAAGGCAGACTGTTTTGTGTTACATGTGTGAAGGTTTGTAATTATAAACACTTGATAAACATCTGCATTCAGTGCATAACAAGCAGTGCTCTCATATATTGGTTCATGGCCTACTCTAGTCTGACTGCTGAAGATAACATGCAAATGGCATCATTTTAATCTCAAATACGCAATCTTAGCATGATCGTTTTGGGGCATGGAGCAATTCGTGGAGCGAATAAGGGAAGGCTGAGTTAGAGCAACACTGGAAAAGGGGAAAAAGAAAAGCACGAGACTACGGAGAATGAATACGTCTATAGTAGAATAGTAGATGCCAGTCGACTACCCCTATTATTCCCACCTTGTGGGTCGGCTGGGGAACTTTTCAGTCACAAGTCTTCCACAAACCGGCAAGCCAGGCATTCCACGAACCATTCGACCGACATGATTTTGGCAGAGTTTGCAATTTGTTCAGGGTGCTATGCTAGCTTTCAACGCTAGCATGACAGAGCAACGCAAGCTTTCATGCAGGGTTATAATGAAATTAGTTTTAAAAAAAAATTGGATTAAGGGGGTAAAACAATTCCTGGGATCTGTAGCAGACAGCAAAATAAGCATTCCCATTAAACGTTGGCTTGAGCTCGAGGTTGTTAAGAGAGGGATGTCAAGTTGCAAAACGACCTCGCGTGCTTGAGGTGGATGTGCATGCTTGCATGGAGTACGATACGGCCCGATAACAATCACGGTCAAGGTTCACATTTGTTTAGATACACATTTTTTAATAGGTCATTGCCTCATTTTTGGAGAAGCTCCGCAGTGAGATCATTTTTGTATGGAGATTTACTGTTCACTCTGTTTTTAGGAATCATGCTTGTTTGCTGTTACTCGGTTTATATTAATTAATAGATTATTTGGCCTTGTAGGCCCCCACGTAATCAACGACGTCACCAATGAGCATCAGTGGCCGTCAGGTTCAAATTATTCCAACTTTAATGGTACATTTGTTGCATCCTCGCATGGATATTAGTTAACTTATTCAAAGCTGTTCAGGGTATAATAGTTTACGACATTTGGGGAGGAGGTTCCTACAGAAAATGCCATTTGCTGTGCCAAAAGTTTAGCTTTTGGTGTTACTATATTAGATGTGCCTTAGTGTGGAAAAGATTGAATGAAACCAAAATGCTGCAAGTAGGCCCATTTTGGCCACAGATACAGAAGCTGAAACAGACTCCGATCGTAATGAGCAAATTCTTGATCCACTCGTTTGATTGGAGAAAGATGATGAATCTCTATGTAACACTAAACACACAAACTTTCAAAATTGTGTTTTAGGTCCTCAAATGTTATAACTTTTATATTGACACAAAATAACCTGGTGGGGTGAGCGGGCCTTGCTCACGCCCGATTTTGGAACACCTACCTATGCAGATCTACCTAAATCTATATATATCACCACCCCAAAAGTCATAACAATATATATATATATTAAAAGCAAGGTGCTGTATTGGAATGCTAAAATGGTGGAGTCGTTCACCATTCTGATACAAGCGGCATCGGTATATACTCTACTGGGAGATTCGTACAGGGATCATCGTGACTTGTATTCAAGTCCGATTTGGATCAATTATTATTCAATTATATACTATGTTACCCCGCTGGGACCCCAAGATGGTGAGCACCTGTCTCACACCACCCCCCATGTAGAAACCTGGCTCTATGATACAATCTACTGCTTTCAAAGCACCGTGGTTATCGTCGAATCATCTTCCCTCAGAAATTGAACCCAAACCAGACAACTCAGACATGTACACCACTTCTGAGATATCCAATCGACCCCCAGTCAATCGAAGCCTAATAGGAAGGGGTGAGGACCGACCAAGTTTATGTCATGCTGCCTAAGGGACAAACAATTAAGTCTACCTTTGCTTTGTCTCTTCTATAAACTGTTCAAGCTCTGGAAATGGAGCACTTCCGCGAATGTACAGGCCTTGCAGAGATTCCTTGTTCCCAGGAAAGCACCTGCCAAGAAAGACATTTGCATGGAGGAGGAATGTTGCATGGAGGAGGAACATCAGTCAAATTGCCAGTTATGAAGAAACGGAGAAACGGAGAATGAACAATGTAACAAAAACACAAACCGAATCACGTGGTATTTTGAGGGCATCGTCAAATCTCAATGTACCACGTATAAAATAGAAGCATCAAGTGTACAACTATTTGTACGTGGTGAATAGAGATTATTCCATTGTTAAGGTAGTGAGGTGATGAGGGACTACGAAAGTTATACCCAACATCAACTAAACATGGTGACATAAAGGATATACATGTCTAAAGACAAAGCATGCCTTCTGTCCTTTCAGAGAAGGGGATGGGGTGGAATAGGAAAAGAAGGGAGACCGTGGCCACACTAGAGGGGACGAGGTGGGACAAAGCCGCATTAGAGGGGACGAGGTGGGACGGGGCTGTTCCAGAGGGAACGAGGCATGACGGACCATTGTAATTGTGTTTGAATCCCCAGGTGGTTTGATTTGGGGAGAAGAAAGGGCGTTGTGGTAATGGATGTGGTATTTACATTTTACCCTCATTACACTACAATCTCGGCTGGCAGAACAGCTTCGAAGCCTAAGATCCTCTCTGAAGGTACCTTCGGGCAGCAACATGGTACAAGTGCAGAAGTGCAGTACAGTCCTTCCCACCGTTGAAAGCAATGCAGACCTCAGACAGGTTGTACGTGCTCAGTGACTGTTCGATGGTATGCAGAGCGATGGACACCTTCCGTCCAAGTTTTGAATCTGTGGGTTCAGATATAATTAGTCCTGCTGGTCAGTAGTCAGTACTCTAACTACCATTCCTCATATCACCCCAGCCATCACATCAAAGGTATTAGCTTTGTATGCAGTGGTGATCATTCATAGGTTGTGCATATAAACACATGAATCAATCTAGAAATAAATATATTGTAACGGTTGTCGGACCCAACCCAATTACCTGGTTCAAATCTGGCGTGTCGCGTCAAAGCGACCAAAACAGTCAACCACTTTGAGACTTCCTTGCAGGATCTGCGTCTGAAGGCCACGTTACCATGCGGATTGGGAGTTACAAAGCATTCCAGTGTTGCGCCAATGGGCGTCATGTGACTGGATATAATTTAGGCCGAGCAACACAAGTCATGTGATGCAGTCTTATAAACGGTGTGGAGACCGTGGCCAATTATTTCCCTTAACAGGTATGCAAAACCACCAAATGAAGCTGCCATCACAGTCAGAATTCACCTGAGAACAAATTAGATTTATTTAACAAAGTACAAATGATTGTAATGGGGAAGAAAACAAAAGAAGCAATAAAACAAACCCCTTAATCCATTACCGAGCATAAGCGCCCACGGCGTCAATGAACGAACAGGAGGTTGTTAAATGGGCCCACAATCATACCACGACAGAAAAGACAGAGGGGTTTCAAAAAACACAGAAAAGAGATGGCGGGAAATTCCGATAGTTCCGTAGAGAGATGATTCCAGGCCGCTCCTGAGCCGCTGCAGAGGGGAGGTAGAGAGGCGTGACTCTGGCTGGGCGAGGCATTGTTTGACTGTTCGTAGTTTAGGTCCGGCGCAGCCCCTGGTGTGGCGTTCCATTTCTCCTCACCCTCACCTATTATCAGCTCAGTCAAACTCGTCTGATGATGCTTTACGCCCCTCCCCACTCTACTCACCATTGGCCGTTGTTAGGCCTGGTCGGAGGAGGGACACCTCCGTGACCTCTCACCTTGAATTCTGAAACATCACGGCTCGCTTACAATGGCTCACCGGCTTAGAGATCTCGATATAAACATATGGATCAATCTAGATGGAAACATTGGGCTGACCATCCCTGAAACGCAATCCTTAGCAACGATATCCAACCCAGTGCAGTAACGAGGGACAAATAAGCAAAGCTTCACATCTCCACATTCAGTAAACTCACTTAAGTTGGTTGTGAGTGTTGCTTGTGATAGTTGCTTACGGTAGTTGCTCGCGAGTGTTGTCGTAAGGGATGCTAGTGAGTGTTGCTTGTGATAGTGGCTTGTGATACTTGTTTGTGATAGCTGCTCGTGACAGTCGCTCGTGACAGTGGCTCGTGACAGTCACTCGTGACAGTGGCTCGTGATAGTCGCTCGTGACAGTCGCTCGTGACAGTGGCTCGTGACAGTGGCTCGTGACAGTCGCTTGTGACAGTCGCTCATGACAGTGGCTCATGAGTCGCTCGTGACAGTGGCTCGTGACAGTGGCTCGTGACAGTCGCTCGTGACAGTGGCTCGTGACAGTGGCTCGTGACAGTCGCTCGTGACAGTCGCTCGTGACAGTCGCTCGTGACAGTGGTTTGTGATAGTGGCTTATGATAGTGGCTTATGATAGTGGCTTGTGATAGTTGCTTACGATAGTTGCTTGTGATAGTTGCTTGTGATAGTGGCTAGTGATAGTGGCTTGTGATAGTTGCTTACGATAGTTGCTTGTGATAGTTGCTTGTGATAGTGGCTTGTGATAGTAGCTTATGATAGTGGCTTATGATAGTGGCTTGTGATAGTTGCTTACGATAGTTGCTTGTGATAGTGGCTTGTGATAGTGGCTTATGATAGTGGCTTACGATAGTTGCTTGTGATAGTTGCTTGTGATAGTGGCTAGTGATAGTGGCTTGTGATAGTTGCTTACGATAGTTGCTTGTGATAGTTGCTTGTGATAGTGGCTTGTGATAGCGGCTTGTGATCGTGGCTTGTGATAGTTGCTTGTGATAGTTGCTTGTGATAGTTGCTTACGATAGTTGCTTGTGATAGTTGCTTACGATAGTTGCTTGTGATAGTTGCTTGTGATAGTGGCTTGTGATAGCGGCTTGTGATAGTGGCTAGTGATAGTGGCTTGTGATAGTTGCTTGTGATAGTTGCTTGTGATAGTTGCTTGTGATAGTGGCTAGTGATAGTGGCTTGTGATAGTTGCTTACGATAGTTGCTTGTGATAGTTGCTTGTGATAGTGGCTTGTGATAGCGGCTTGTGATAGTTGCTTGTGATAGTGGCTTGTGATAGACGCTCGTGATAGTGGCTTGTGATAGTGGCTCGTGATAGTGGCTTGTGATAGACGCTCGTGATAGTGGCTTGTGATAGTGGCTTGTGATAGACGCTCGTGATAGTGGCTTGTGATAGTGGCTCGTGATAGTTGCTCGTGATAGCTGCTCGTGATAGTGGCTCGTGATAGTTGCTTGTGATAGTTGCTTGTGATAGTTGCTTGTGATAGCTGCTCGTGACAGTGGCTCGTGATAGTCGCTTGCGATACTTGAAGTATTGAACTTGAAAACTTGTAGTTTTCCACTTTCGAGTTTCCCGTTTTGTTATTCTGGAAACGTTTAATGATAATGGTTTCTCCAAACTGCAAAATGTCCCGTTGCTCGAATCAATTATTTATTTATGACGTACAGTTCAGGGATCAGAGAATAACAAGCGATACCGGTATAAAATAAGCAAGTGAGGGACCTGTCTCTTAAAGCTTACCGGTTCGACCCAGAGACGACACGGCTTCGGAAGACCAAAGTTCATTTTCTGTCTTGGTCGCGATAGTGGAATTCTGGTACATCGCAGAGAACAGAGAACCAGCACGTCTGTAAGGGTAACCGAATATGTGGATATGAGGCTTATGACTCTTTGAGCGAAGAACCTAACATCCGTAATTTCGACGTGTTGGAGTTGTTGTTGTTGTTGTTGATGATATTATTTTCTACCTCCATCAACAAGAGGTTTCAAAATGTATAATCTCAAAATATAGATACACAATAAATTTTACATATGATTGTCAACCATAAACAAGCTTTGTTATGAAATATTTATACGAAGAAAGAAATCGAATAATTGGCAACAGGCAAATGTCAACATTGTTGTCATGGTCGACATGAAGAGGACAATAAAAGGAGCACGATATGACAGAACCTGCGTTTAAAAAACAGAATACTGTATAATAATAATAATAGTCCATTTTAAAATACCCTTTGATCAAATCTCTTCAACTCGTAAAAATGGAAATAACCAATCACGGTAATCAACAAAGACTTGGGGAAGTTGACCTTGACCGGTTGACCACTTGACCCTGACAAGCGTCAGGCGCAGTTTTTTCTTCGTTTTGAGCGATCATCGCTATGACTGAAAGTTTTGGGATGGTTATAGTGTAGTTAATGAATAAAGCCCGAACGCTTTCTCATTAACGAGACACTATGTAGACTAGTGACAAAATATTTTTTCATCTCTGTGGAGTGTGGATTGCGGTTAAGGTTTCCATCCCCTCCCCTCAGGAAAGGAAAAGCCTCCTCGACCTCGAATTCTCGAAATGAGTGTAGCTCCGCCCCCCTCCACGGAAGAAGATGTAGCTCCTCCCCCTACTCCTCCCCGTCTCCATACGGTTCCGTTTCATCATGACAGAGGTGGAAGAACGACTGTGCAAGTACTTATTGCAGGAACATTTCGGGGAGCTGGTTTGCCGGGTCGGTACGGAGCTGGTCCATGCCGGTTCGCTGTATCTACGGCAGTTGGTCACACGGATCGGCCTTTCCTCGAGCCAGGCGAGTGAAATGAGGTTCTCACGTCATCTCTCAGTCACAGGGGTCCCATTTTAACCCGCACACCTGACGAAGAAAGGTTCACGTTGGTTTCCATATCCATGCCGAGTGGTCACTCCTGAGTCGCGTCGCTCAGTAAGGCCGAGCCGAGTCCTCGCGGTTTTCTACAAAGATTTATGTTTTCTTCAAAGCGGATTCGTCATTGAAGTGTGTGTGTGTGTGTGTGTGTGTGTGTGTGTGTGTGTGTGTGTGTGTGTGTGTGTGTGTGTGTGTGTGTGTGTGTGTGTGTGTGTGTGTGTGTGTGTGTGTGTGTGTGTGTGTGTAAAATGTGTGTATAATATGTATATCGATATATGTGTATATAAAGTAAAATAATGTGTCCAATATAAATATGTGTATACAATATAATATGTATATGAGTATGTGTGTATATAAAGTGTAATATGTGTGTGTACAATATAATGTGTATAAAATATAATATGTATATGAGTATGTGTGTATATAAAGTATATTAATATGTGTGTGTACAATATACTGTGTATATGCACGGTCTTGTGTGACAAGGCCCTGCGATTTCAAGACGTGCTCCACAATTGTGTTTGCTCGATTATTAAACCTCACTTGCTGCTTCAAAGGTGCCTCTTTCTTGAGTTCCAGGGGGGGAAATCCCGACATATACAATATAATATGTGTATAATATGTATATGAGTATGTGTATATAACGTATAATAATATGTGTATGTACAATATAATGTGTATACAATATAATATGTGTATAATATGTATATGAGTATATGTGTATATAAACGTATAATAATATGTGTGTGTACAATATAATGTGTATACAATATAATATGTGTATAATATGTATATGAGTATATGTGTATATAACGTATAATATGTGTGTGTACAATATAATGTGTATACAATATAATATGTGTATAATATGTATATTGGTATATGTGCATATAACGTATAATAATATGTGTTTGCGGTTTGCAATATGTGTTGCGGTTTTGAGTTTTGGTAACAGTTGTATAATAAAGGTTAAATTTCCCCCTCATAGTTAGTCACACAAACAACACGTAGCCTCGCGATAGTACAGTTATCTCTTAGTATTTGTGAGCATAGTCCTTTTCCGGTGTTAGTTCTGCGTTGAGTAGAGTAAGGAGAATAGGTCCTTCTCGTACTTCCATTGCCTTATCCCGCCTCCATTGCCTCATGCCTCTTTGTGCTGCCTTTGGGCTTTTTGGCGCGAATTAACATGAGGCCGGCCTGGCAAATCGAGCAGAGACCGCATGAGGGCGGCAGAGAAGCTGACGGTAAGCGTGAGCCGCCAATCAGGGCTCAGAGGGTGTGGCGGCAGCACTGCGTCACAGGGCGTGGTTGGAAGGTTCGAGAAGGTTCAGGGAGTGTCAATATAACCCGTCGCGCAAAGTCCCCATGAGCAATTGAGGTATGAGGACTGAGTTGGATTGAAGAGAGCAGTGCGGTGAGTTGGCGGTCAGCAGAGGACTTTGAAAGATACGAGATCGGCGAAAGACGCGCATGAACCCAGGATATGCGCTCATATGAAAGTGACGCTCGGTTGAGCTTGAAGCCGAGCCGCATATAGTGCATTGAGTTACGCGAGTGATAACGCGCTGTGGAACCGCCAGCCGTGCTGAGAGACGCGTACTTTGCCTTCCTGCCTCATCGGCTGCCTTTTGTTCGAGGGACGCGCTACGAGGATCCTTCCACCACCTGCTGGCCATCTTCGCGGGACGTGCTGGGACCGAGGAGAGCCGGACGGGGCCGTTCCTGGACGACCAAGTAGGCGCGCTTGGCCTGAACATCATCCTGCCTGCAATTCCCTGTGTGAGTGTGAACGGGCCCGAGTCTGGGAATTAAGAAGAAGACTGCTTAAGTTCTGATCTGTGTCCCTGCTTCTACCGATCATTGTACATAATATTGGGAATAATAATTAAACCTGTGTTCTTCCTTCCATTCGATCGTTCTTGTGATTTCCCTCATTGGCTAAGCGTGGTACGAGTAAAACCGCTCTAATCGGGGTCCAATATTAACGGTGACTGCACGGACCACGTGGTACGCAATCCGCTCGGTGTACTCAAATTACACGTGGCTCGTGCGAGGCTTGGTTCCCCGCTTCCGTGGAGGCGCGGGTATTTAGGTACGAGCGAGACTTGGTCCCGAAACCCTACCTTGCGTGTGCCCGGAAGAGGCGTTTCAAGTCTCTCGGTTCCACCAGGCCCAGAAAGAACAAGGGGCTTAATCCCCCCTTGGTAAGGGGAAGAAGGGCGGCGGAAAACCGTAACAATATGTATATTCGTATATGTGCATATCACGTGTAATAATATGTGTATGTACAATATAATGTGTATACAATATAATATGTGTATAATATGTATATGAGTATATGTGTATATAACGTATAATATATGTAATGTGTATATAACGTATAATATGTGTAATGTGTATATTGTGGGAGCTGTGCTCGCACTATAAAGCCAGAAAAAATGGACGACACAGGAACGAAGTTTCACCGAGCTATTTATTTAGCTCAAAACCAAAGAACTCAAAAGCACACTGAATCTGCCCCTCGAACGGGCGGCAATTTATATCACAAACTGAACACACAAAAGCCACGCCTCTCAGGCGGGGTGTGGTATGCAAAATCGGTAAGTCACGTGTTCGCCCGAGAAGGGCAAGTCTGGACACGCCCGGGCGAGTCCGGACAAGTGACCGCTCGCCGGTTGCGTCATCGGCCGGTGCACGGTAATTGTGTCATGCTTCCGGTAACTGCTACAATATAACGTATTGTCCTGTCACCGGCGATTAAGACCGCCGGATGACGAATAGCCAAATGTTTTTTACTTCCGGGGCGACCTCCAGAATATGGCGGTTATGAGTGCGTGCGAGATGGAGGCTGCGAGACGTTTACCTGAACGGAACGAAAAGCAACACGGAAACACGACAAATGAAAATACAACAATAATCTATCTATAATTCCAGCAATCTCTGTGTGTGTGTGTGTGTGTCTGTCTGTGTGTTTGTCTGTGACCGCTGTTTCTCGACAACCACGGGTCCGATATACTTTTAACTTGCCAGGTATATTGCTGGGGACCCGAGGATGTGCCTTTTCAAGGTTTCATATTAATCGGACAATTACTTACCGAGCGATGTCCAAAAAACGATTCAACCAATCAGAGAGCAGCGAACTAGCGCGTGTGCCGAACGTGGCGGACACACTCTGCCTCGGATGGCACATTTGAGAGCGTATTCATTTATTTCACGTTTGCAAACTATGTTGGCGCTATGTTGGCGTTAAACGATGTTTTAAAACTAATAAAAACGAATTTGCGATTCATTCGCTTTCCTGCGCGTTTGTGTACGCGATGGCGATTTCTTTACCAAACTCCGGAAGCCGTTCGCTTTGGACCGAACCATTTCATGTAAATAGAGGGGGGGGTTCTGTGGTCGTTGCGAATGGACCAAACCATTCATGTAAATAGAGGGGGGGGATTGTCACTGTACTCGCAAGCCGTTCGCCGTTCGCTTTGGCGTTGCGAATGGACCAAACCATTTCATGTAAATAGAGGGGGGGGATATAATTTTAGATAGATATATAGTACGGGCATATATATAGTACGGGCATGCCCTAGTGATTTTAATGAAAATAAACCAAGGAATAAAATGAATGCTGAGGTAAACTAAAATTCGCTACTTTGAGGATCCTCCACTCAGACACAAAAAACAGACTAGGGGAAAGGTAATAAAAATAAAATGTTTCCTTATTAGTGCACTTAGCCTGTCCGAGTTATTTTGGTGAGGTCGGCAGTGTAAGGTGACGCTAGCCAACAAAAGGCCCGTGTCGAAGCGTCCAAAATGGCGCGGCGCCATGCGTCAAAACGCTGAGGCGTGAAGCAAGCAGCCAAGACAGCCTCCTCTCGATTCCTGGCCAGCAAGCACAACGCGGCCCCCAGCTCCCCCGAAGAGCACCACAGCCTCAAAAAAAAACTCCTCACTCCGATATAGCAAAAGCTCCAAAAGATCTCAAAAGCGCACAAAACAAAACAAAAACAATGGCCAGCCTCCTTGCCCGATCTATTCACCAACGTCTCTGGAAGCTTCTCGATGACGTCACACCGACCAATGGCAAAGCTTTTTTTCAAAATCACCCCATGCTTGGCCCACATCCTCTGGGCCAATCATAACCTTCAGGGGCATGGCCTGCCAGCTCTTTCTTCACCCTTCCTATCAAACCACTCCTGGGGCATGGCCTTTTTCCTTGTTAGATCCATTGGAGGGGGGGGGGGGGGGGGCGGGGCTAGCCCCGACCAGCTCTGCTTGGCTTCCTGCCAACATGCTAAATGTTGTTTAACCGTCTGGAGTCTACAAGCCGATTCTATCGGCTTCACGCATGCGCCGAAATGTCTACAAGCCGAATTTATTGGCTCTAACCACATTCAAATTTACCGCGCAATTACTGCCTCTTGGATTCGATGTGTGTGTAATGGTTTAAAAGTAGACTCCAGAGGGTTAAAGGAGGTTTTCATGGCCGGCGTTGGCAGCAAAACGTAAAGGGAAAATTACAGAGGGAAAATCACGTACTGGGGAAAATTAGCCTTAATTCCTATAGCTAATTAGCACTGCTGCTAATTAGCACTGTCTGTGTGTTTACAGTGACTCGGTTCTGCTCAAAAGGCACCTTTAACCTGCCATTATAATGATTTAATACCTCATACCAAATGTGCTGCATATTGCATTATAAGTTGTACTGACTGTTCGTCAGTCTAACTTATTTGGTGTGTACTGACTGTTGGTCCTGCTGTATTGTGCAGGTGCGAAAGGCATTGTGCGTTCTCATCCAGCATGGCATGGTCACGTTCGTGGCGAAGGAGCGTGGTCCTGTGCTCTACGAATCTGTGCGAACAGCATTGCTGCGCATTCCACGCTACTCTCGCTATATATATGTGGCCAAGACCCTGTACGGGGACACGGGCGAGTTGCTGCTTGAGGAGATACTACAGCACGGAGAGCTCACGATGAGCGACGCCATTCGGAGGGTGGCTGACCGGCTCACCGAGACGAGTAATGGTAAGTCATATCGAGGAAGAGTAGTATTATTAGGATGACATTTGTGTGTTGGTTGTTTTTATTCATTTGGGCAGACAGGATGACCTAGCAGTACGCACACTCGCCTCAAAGCGAATCTAGCCAGGGTCTGTATGCAGACGCAACTATGAACTGTTGCCCTAGTGTTTCACAGGCAATACTTTCTGAATATTTTCTGTTTATGAATACTTTCTGAAGGCACTGTATATTCTGCATCTCTCACTCCCACACAGACATGTTATCTGCAGCTAGTCATGTGTGAAATGTGTTGCACATCAGCTGATTTAAAGTCCCCTCCTGTGCTGCCACATACTTCAATTTGATGAGAAACTTGCTTGCTGCGATTGTCTGACTGTAACCCAAACAGCGTGTCATGCAATGTATATATATATATATATATTGTTACGGATCTCCGACGTCGGCTCTCCCCTTGTCAAGGGGGGGTTAATCCCCTTGTCCTTTTATCTGGCCGACGCGAGTCCTGGAAGTTATAACGTCCTTCCCGGCGCGGCGTTAGGTAGGGTTTGTTAGGCCCAGGGATTCACTACTACCTAATTACTAACGCCGACCGAAAACGAGGGAATAACTCCCGCTCAAATCACGGATATGGATGGAATATGCCGAGCGGATAGCAATCCGCGATCCGAGCTGTTAACAGGTGACTAGACCCGATTATAGCGGTTCCGAATCGTGCCACGCTTACCCAATGAGAGAAAAGACTGATGCGATTGGATAAGAGGAAACCAGGAAGAACAAGGCAATTTATTACAAATGTACAGAAAGAAGAGGAAATGAAAGAAATGTACAAGATAGAAAGAGGAAGGAGAAGTACACAGGGCAGTCTTAATTACAGGCTTAACTTATTCCCTGGACAAACGGGCCCGTCTCACACACACAGACACTCACACGGGGGTTGTAGAGGAACAGGTTGATGGTCACCAGCGCGTTCAGGCTCCAGTCCGGCTCCGATCCAGGGCGATGGAAAACCCGGCAGGCAGCTCTTCACAGTGTAACGCGAACGGACAATTATATCACGGGGGGAAGGCTGGTATCCTGGCGGCGTACGTAATAGTTGCACACTCGCGCCAAACGCCCCCTCTCCAATGTCCTGTACGCAAGCGCCAATTGTGCAAGTCCTTTCAACCACGATCAAGCGCATTCGTCCTCGCAGTGCTGTTACCAGTGCGCTCTCCCAACAAGTCCTGTCGGCACACGCTTTCGCTGTAAGTTCTCCAAAATCACAGTAGTCCGTTTACCAAGCACGCTTCCAACAAGTCCCCTCAAAAGCCAACCTTCCAACGAGTCCTCTCAAATGTGCGCTCCCCCAATAAGTCCTGTCAACACATGCTTTCGCTGTAAGTTCTCCAAAATCACAGTAGTCCGTTTACCAAGCGCGCTTCCAACAAGTCCTTATTAGCTCGAGCTCCTCTTCACAAGTCCTCTTAAATGTGCGCTCTCCCAATAAGTCCTGTGAAAGGGCTTTGTGCGCTCGTTTTTATAATCCAGCCAGAGATCGCTCCGCAAGCCCAAAAGCCACGCCTATCAGGCGATGTCACTCCAGCCCTGGTTGGCTGGTGAGGGCTTACCGACTCCCCCCTGATGGCTGGGTGACGTGGCCACACCTTCTTCCTGGCGCTCCACCCCCTTTTTCCAGGCTTCACCTCGTGGCTTATGGCGGCGTTGAGCGAGCTTACGTGCAGCTAAGGCTGCTGCTGCTGGCCAAGGAGCGCACCAAATTGGAAAGGGCCATGGGGCACAGACTGGGGAGCGTGCTTAATGGCGTCGCTTGGAGGGAGAGGCTGGCAAAATGGACGGAATGAACGCAAGGGGGCCTATTCTTATTTGATTGACACAACGCAGATTCAACTATTGGGAACATGACCTTATCTACACATATTATGAAATAACTGATGTCCTATGGTGACCTACGTGTTGCTTGTGGCCTATCTATGGGGTGCTACCTTTAACCTTTAATGATGTCATATTTACAAGTGTGAGTTCTCAAAACCGCAACACTGCACCCCTCCTTTTGCCATGTTCCACGGCCACAATGCGTTGATTCATTGAAAGGTAATTCATGGTTCAATTTGGTGCAAATTCAGTAACATTCCAAACTCTCAGCAATAACCTGCAAAACAAAAACAAAAATAAATAAATTAAGAAAATTAATAATCTGCAAGAAAATTATTAACAACATGACATCCCAGAAAGAATCTGACAGCCGAAAAAACAGAAATCGGGCGCGGGCGCTACTTTTGATTCACCCTGTAATATATATATATATATATATATTTCATGTTCTAAGGCTTGTAATGGAGCTGACGAGACATACACTTCACACAGCCACTGAGCTTGGGGGAAGTGCCATCACTGCCGCCACAGCTGTCACTTCCCGGGATACTCTGGGTACCAGCGAAATCGTAACAATGGCACCGCCTTTCTCACCGCACTCAGTGGGGTATTTCCTCCTCCCATGGATGCCAACCGATGGGGATTGTCCGTGCTCTGTCCTTTTAAATATTGAACCTCCAGCAAGGAAGCAGCATGTACCATTTTTAGAGTCTTCGGTATGACACAAACCAGTCCAATCCAGATGGGTGTTTTTTAGGAAACACCTTTTCCTTACTGGATGGTCGTTGGCTCCCAATCGGGAACTCATCCACCCTTTGTCAGGTGTTGCTTTTCTTCCTGGCAGGGTGTCACAGTCATCCTCTCCACTAGCAAAGCCAGTGAGGGGTGTCGGTTTAGTCACCTACAACCTGACCATGCGGTGGGTAGCACTGCGTTACATGTTACCAGTGGCAGGCCCAAAAGACTGACCTGACCTAAAACCCAACTGACCTTGTTATTAATATTTGCATCTTATGTTGATCTTGCCATTGTCAATGATCCCCCGATGATAGCATTTCGATTCTTGCTCGAGTTGTAATGTGCAGCATGACTAAATAGCTCGGTCTCCATAACAATGTGTGTGGACACCTTTGACTTTGTTCTTTTGCAGAGGGCTGTGACGTTCAGTACAGTGAGGTGGCAAAAACGTTTTGTGACCTGGTCAATACACATTTTCTGCAGAAGTGTCCCCAGGTCATGGTTCCAGCGGTGGGGACGGCGGTGCAGGCTACTGCACCAACGCTGGAGTTGGAGGAAAGGGAGGCGTACACTATCCCGACCATCCCGCTCACTGGTAGGCAAAGATGAAATGTCGAGTGGGATGCTTTTGTTCATATTGTACCAGTCTGATCAATATGGGACCGATTTATTGGAATGGAGTCCAAGTTTGTTATGTGATATTAAAATGTACTAAACACTTGCAGTCAAACTATCCTTCCAGATTGTGCATGAAATCCTCTGAAATAGTGTTGAGTATTATGTGGTTTGAAGTTGGCACACAGCTTGGAGTTAGAGGCTATTATATGAACGTTTGTCAAAGTTTTTCTCTGACCATGAAAGACGGCTTGCACTGAATCGGTGAACAAGAATTCTGTAGGAGTTGCGGACAATGAGAGGGTAAAAACCTATTGACTTGTTCAAGGCTCCTTTATTTCCACAGAACTAAAACCCGACCGGAACTCATGTCTTTTTATATCCCCCATGACCCGATCCTCTTAAAGGGGCGTGGCTCCAACACCTGAGCGCACGCCACACCCATACCATCAATAGACCCACTGGTCCCGTGCTAGTGAATTAGGCCTCTATGGGGTATCCCCCACATGCGCCCCCCCAGAATTCACTTGCATGGGAAATGTCAGTTTTCGGGTGGCCTTAACCACCCGGCCGAAACGACCCCTGATGACCCGAGCAGGGACTGTTAGCGGCTTGGCGGTAGGCGGGCCAACCGGGGGCTTACCCGACGGGGGACGGCCCCGCCGTGCGGGTTGGGCCAACCGAGGGGGCTGGTCCAGGTCCAAGTGAGCCGGCTTGAGGCGGTCCACCGAAAGGTGGTCCGGTTTGCCGCTGATGTCGACCACGAAGGACTTGTCCCCGGCCTCCAGAACGTGGAAAGGCCCGTCATAAAGCGGCTGAAGCGGCCCCCAGTGTGCGTCACTGCGTCATGGCGAACAAAGACGTACTCCGCTGTACGTAGATCCGGCGGGACGTGGGCCTGAGGCAAACTATGTTGAGATGTCGGCCCTGGTGCAAACATCTTGGCATTCTTCCGGAGAACCGACCGCTGATGGGCAGCAGACCAGGGGCTTGTGGCGTCAGGAATGAACTCCCCGGGGACCCACAGCGGCTGGCCATAGACGGGCTCAGCGGATGAGGACTGTAGGTATTCCTTAGGGGCTGTCCTGCGGCCCAACATTACCCACGGGAGTCTGTTGGCCCAACTGTCATCCCGGAGGCTGGCCCTGAGAGCAGCTTTCATAGAGCGATGGAACCTCTCACACAATCCATTAGCCTGGGGATGATATGCAGTCGTGCGATGGAGCTTTACCCCCAACCCCTGGGCCACCGCACCCCAGAGCTCTGAAGTGAACTGGGGCCCCCTGTCTGAAGAGATGTCCGAGGGGGCGCCAAAACGGGCAATGCAAGTGCCGATGAACGCCCGGGCCACATCGGCGGACGTCGTAGATGTAAGCGGGACGGCTTCCGGCCACCTGGTGGTCCTATTGACCATCGTGAGGAGGTGGGTGAATCCCCGCGAGGGGGGAAGGGGCCCTACCAGGTCCACGTTAACATGGTCAAACCATCGCTCGGGCACTGCAAATGGCGCCAACGGGGCCTGGGTATGGCGATGCACCTTCGAGCGTTGGCACTCGACGCAGGTGTTGGCCCAGTCACGCACATCCTTCCTGATCCCATCCCAAACGAACTTCGCCGCCACCAACTTTTGCGACACCTTCCTGCCCGGGTGAGAAAGACCGTGGATGGCATCGAACACCAGCCGTCTCCAGCTGGTGGGTACGATGGGGCGAGGCTGTCCCAAAGAAACGTCGCACAGTAGTGTGGTGCCCATGTCCATGAACGGCACATCAGACAGTCGAAGCCCCGTGACCGCCGCCCTGCAGGCCTGGACATCCGGGTCGGAGATCTGATCAGCCACCATGTGGGCGTAGTCGATGCCAAGGTGAACCGCACCGGCTATGGACCGGGAGAGACAATCGGCAACCGTGTTATCCTTCCCAGCAACATGTTGGATGTCCGTCGTGAACTCGGAAATGAAGGAGAGCTGGCGTTGTTGGCGGGCAGACCACGGCTCCGAGACCTTGGCCATAGCAAAAACCAGGGGCTTGTGGTCCACAAACGCCGTGAATGAGCGGGCTTCCAACAGGTAACGGAAGTGTCGGACAGCTAGGTAGAGGCCTCGGAGCTCACGATCGAAGGTACTGTACTTTCGTTCGTTAGGGTGGAGCTGCCGGCTAAAAAAAAGCAAAACAAAGCAGGCCCCGTTGACCCACTGCTCGTGCACGGCGCCAACCGCGTAGTCCGAAGCGTCCGTGGGAAGAGCAATCGGTGCATTGGGCGACGGGTGCGCCAGCATGGTTGCGCTGGCGAGGGCCAGTTTAGCATCCGTGAAAGCCTTGGCCATCTCCTCGGTCCAGTCGATGGCGCATTTGGTAGGCTTGCCCTTGAGGGCCTCATAAAGGTGCCGCATCATCTGGGCCACACGGGGCACGAAACGATGGTAAAAGTGTTACGGATTTGTCACTTCCGTTGTGGTGGTTTGCATCCACTGTAAATATTTCTGATTCCATATACTAGTATTGCTTTCAAAAGGTTTACTGTTCATGAGCTGTTTTCAAAAGGTAAAAAAGTTAATGTTAAAAGAAACAGGAAACCGGATCGGGAACCGGAGGATGAGGAGAAAAGAGGGCTGAGCGAGAGAGGTCGGACAAGAAGCATAGCGGCTGCTTGGTCTGGAGTGAACGTTGGCGAGCCAGAGTCACTAGCGAACTTTCGGGTTTCCGGGAAAGGGATTCCTACGACAGAGTTGTCATCGCTGTGACCGGTCAACCTGCATGTCAGGTTTTGCGATCGATTTCAGGAGAGAATCATCGCCGTGCTGTGCGCCACGAGACCGGGTCGTCGACCATTTTGACTCGCGCAGGACTCGTGCTTCGCTCGCGGTTTCGTCTCTTTTCGACCATCTCCACCGCATTCAGACGTCGATCTGGGGCGTGTGTGTGACGTGGCTTTTTGAAGGTTAATTCGTCCATACCCGAGGGTGTGATCTCTCAGTCGCCTGTAGGGTGCCTTGGGATTTCCCAGGTGCCTTGAGGGCGCCTTTGTGCAGCTTCGGCTGTGTGACTGTATTTGCCATCCGCACGGGATGCTGGTCTCGATTGGACCTCGTTCTGGCGATCGCCGGAGCGAATCAATTTCGTCTCGAAGCCGAGAATAAGAGATATTGGGGAATGTTCGTGTTTCACTCACTTGGAGCACAGTGAGTTAAATATTACAAAACTGATGGTACCATCATAGGACATATTGATTGTACTTTTGAATACTATTATTGTTGTACTGTTATTCTTGTGTGATCTTAATACAATATTTGTTTGTGAGTAACAATTGGGGTGGCTTCTCCCTTGATCTTTGACATACAGAATAACACATTTTTCTGCCGTGACTCCTCTCGGGGCTCGGAGGTACACCCTGACCAGTGACCAGGGGGTCGGGGAGGAGCACGTAACAAAAGTTCACCATGCCCAAAAACTCATGCAAGGCCCTGACGGTGAGGGGGCGTGGAAAACCCTTCACAGCCTCCACGTTAGACGGCAGTGGGATGGCCCCCTCCCTCGTGATGCGGTGGCCAAGAAAGTCAATTGAGGCCACCCCGAACAAACACTTGACCGGGTTAATTATAAGGCCATGCTGACTGAGGCGTTCAAAGAGCGCTCGGAGGTGAAGCATGTGCTCCGTCCTGGAAGTGCTGGCGATGGGAATATCGTCCAGGTAGACAAACATAAACGGCAAGTCCCGTAACACGCTGGCCATCAGGTGCTGGAAAGCCTGGGCCACGTTCTTGAGCCCAAAAGGCATACGGAGGAATTTGAAAAGCCCGAACGGTCTAATCACCGTGGTCTTAGGAACGTCCTGCGGCCGGACGGGGACATGGTGGTAACCACGAACAAGGTCCACCTTACAAAAAAAAACTTTACCGGCCAAGCAGGCAGAAAAATCCTGGATGTGCGGGATTGGGTAGCGGCCGGGGATAGTGGCGTCGTTAAGGCAGCGGTAATCCCCGCACGGGCGCCAACCGCCACCCGGCTTCGGCGCAATGTGGAGAGGCGAGGCCCACGGGCTGTCGGACCGTCGCACGATGCCAAGACGCTCCAACGTGTCGAACTCCGCCTTTGCGACAGCGAGTTTCCCCGGGTCGAGGCGTCAGGCCCGGGCGTAGACAGGCGGGCCGGTGGTCGGAATGTGATGCTCCACCCCGTGTCTGACGACAACGGCTGAAAAGGTGGGCCGTGTAAGGGCCGGGAACTCGGCGAGGAGGCGGGCGAACTCATCAGAGGTCGAGAACGCGCAAGCAAGCCTCGTTGAGGCGGACCCGCTCAGCGAGCATGGAAGTGAACTGAATGTCTCCGTGTTAATGAGGCGCCGATTTTTAACATCCACCAATAGGCCATTGGCGCAGAGGAAATCAGTGCCCAGCAAGGGGGTGGACACCCTCGCCGTGACAAAATCCCACGTGGACCGCTGCCCGCCAAAACACAGTGCCACGTTTCGTTTACCAAAAGTCTGAATGGCACTGCCGTTGGTGGCTTCCAGGGTGGGGCCGTGACTCCCGGCGTCCCGGTCCAATGCCAACGCAGGCAGAACGCTCACCTGGGCACCTGTGTCGCAGAGGAAACAACGTCCGGAGTCGGTGTCCAAAATGAACAACAAACTGACCGAACGGCCGATGCTCATGGCAGTTAACGAGCGCCGGCCACCCCGTTTCCCGACTCGCTGAAGCTGCAGGGAGGCCGGCATGCCTAGGCTTTGGGACCAAACCTTGCATGGTAAAAAGACAAGCCTGGGAGCTTCCGCCGCTGGGCCGTAATGGCGGCCACAACGGTGCCCGCCAGCGGCGTAGGCTCGACGGGGCCGGGGTCCCATGCCACCACACTGCATTGTTGTCTGGCGGAGAAAAACTTGTCTGCTTCCCTGGCCAGGGCGTGGAAATCCTTAATGGGCGAGTTGGCTAAGGCTGACCATACCTGTCCTGGCAGCTGCTGCAGGAACAGCTCCTTGAAGAGAAAACATGGCCGGTGGCTGCCCAGGAGAGACAACATGTGGTCCATCAGCTCTGACGGCTTGGAGTCGCCCAGCCCGAGTAGAGAAAGGAGCTGACGGGCGCGCTTGGCCTCAGTGAGCTCGAAGGTATCAAGCAGCAGGGCCTTTAGCGTCTCGTACTTGCCGCCCTCCGGAGGATCCTGGAGAAGGCTCACCACCCTGGTCGCAGTGAAGCCGCTGAGTGCAGACACGACATAATAATACTTTGTGTTGTCAGCAGAAATGCTCCGAATGGCGAATTGGGCCTCAGCTTGTGCGAACCAAATGGCAGCCTGTCGTTCCCAAAACTCCGGCAGTTTGATCGAAACTGCGCTTGTCGCCATGTTCGTTCAAAGCTCCGAAATCGTTCAAGAGCAAGACGGGGTCACCAATGTAGGAGTTGCGGACAACGAGAGGGTAAAAACTCATTGACTTGTTCAAGGCTCCTTTATTTCTACAGAACTAAAACCCGACCGGAACTCGTCTTTTTATATCCCCCATGACTTCTGCCAGATCCTCTTAAAGGGGTGTGGCTCCAACACCTGAGCGCACGCCACACCCATACCATCAATAGACCCACTGGTCCCGTGCTAGTGAATTATGCCTCTATGGGGTATCCACCACAATTCCATCTTTCTCTTCTTTAATAATCCTATGTTCTGATGGAAACGCTGCACTCTTGAAACTCTTTCACGAGCCTCGACTACTATTCAAACTTTGTGTCCTCGGGATACTGTTGTTAAATGTTATAGTCTGGTTCATTTTCTTTGGTAAACTCTGAAGCTGTTATAAATTTCACCCTGAAGCCTTCCATTCTTGAGTATAATGGGAAAACTATATATTCCAACTTGGCATTAGATTTGCAGCTTTGAATATTTGAATATATGCAGCTTCATACATGACAGAAACCAACTTGTTTTCCAAAATGTATGTGGCCAAGCGAGTGGGTTGAGATACACAAGGAGGAAAGGAGGAATAATACAAAAAAATAAACAGTGGGGAGTGACAGTCCTTGGGAATCCCATTCTTGTCTTGGCATTCCAATGTTGGCAAACAGGAACAACAAGCTGGGAAGCAGGAGCACCAGCCTACAGTGTGGAGCGATACTCGATGGAACTCCGTATGAAAGCCTTGTACACTGTGATGAGCTCCTTATGGCTCAGGGATTCCTTATATCTGTGGTGAAGACCCAAACGGAGGCTCGCCTCTGGTGCCAGTTTGGTAATATCCTCCCACAGCAGGGTATGACAGATAGTGGCGCAAGCAATTATAGGGACTGCTCCTCTTCAAGTGGCTGTCCAGAAAAGTAGATTCGGTAGTTTTATTGTTGATACTTGTCGAGAGACAAGGTGGTAGTGTGTGACTCGCTGGTGTTATTTGGCATGTTCCATGGAACTGACAAGCGGCTTACCTTGTCCAGGTCTAATGAAAGGGATTCAACAGCGGCCGGCCTTTCATAAGTGTGATGTATCTTTTTACCCAGGGTACAGCCATTGACAATATGGTAAAGGTAGTTCTCAAGAAAATCCAATGCCTTGTGGAACTCCAGCCGGAAAGGAAAGATTATGGGAAAGGACAATATGAAGGGCCACCCACTGCTTCCACTCATGGAGGAAATCGCACAATCTCTTGATGCCACATTTACTGAACAACAGCTAAGCCATTTGTCCTGTTCTTGTTGTTTTCCTCCCCAGTATTGTTACCTCCGCCACCGAGCGTGGGCTCCGAGCGTTAGGTTTTCACCATTGCCTGTCTGCTTGTTTGTGAGCAGGATATCTCAAAGTTATGGTTGGGTTCGGATGAAACTTGTTGGACATGTTTGGTGTGTGACGATGAAGAATTTATTCGATTTTGGTGAAAATCCGGATACGATGAGTTTTTTAAATTTATTTGGAAGTGATTCTGCACCAGTTCAGAGATCAGGCCAAAAATGATTTATAGCACAATATCTCAAACAGTTGTGGACGGATTCATATGAAACCTGGTGGATGATTTTGGTAGGTGACAAGAACTAGCCGTTTAGAATTTGGTTACAGTCCGGATGCAGATCAGGCCTATCACTGGGATACAAAACATAAACTGATCATCCTGACAGAGGTAAGCACTC
This sequence comes from Myxine glutinosa, assembly GCF_964187855.1. Lineage (NCBI taxonomy): Eukaryota > Metazoa > Chordata > Myxini > Myxiniformes > Myxinidae > Myxine > Myxine glutinosa. The sequence continues at coordinate 180,435,330 of NC_136262.1, forward strand.
TAACGAGTGCTGTTCTAGTTTGATGTATGTAATGCACTAACGGGTGTTGTGATTCATCTTGCAAAGGGCGAGGAAAGCGACGGCACTTATCATTGGATCATGACGAGGAGCAACCATTGGTGAAGAAGGCAAAGAAAAGCATGGAAGAGGTGTGGATGGAACAGGGGGCGTTTTATTCTGTCGTTGGTGAGATGTGGCAAACTTCAGGCAATACTGTTTGTTTTGTTTTTGTATGGACAACACCGAGACGAGTGCATTCCAGAAAATTAAATTTGGAAAAAGGTATTTAGGAGGGGGTTGGAAGGTGGTTGTGCAAGGGGGTGGGATCAGTACTGAGTGACATCATAATGCTTTCGTTATCCATGTGGGGTTGAGGATTGATCTCGGTACACAAGATGGTTATGAGATGGAGGGAATATATTGGGGCCTTTAACTGGAATTTCAGACATTGATAGGTATTATTTGTGGTTGCAGATACCCCCAGATGATGGTATATATTGGCATGTTAACTTTGAACGCTTCCACCAGTTCTTCCGTGACCAGGCCATCGTATCCGCGGTGGCGAGCAAACTGGACAAGGTAAGCGCTGTGTGCCTGTGGTGCACGGTTTTTGCCACACTTGAATGTGGACGTGATTGGGGTTCCGTGGAGGAACCTCCACAGATTTGCACGGGTAAATGAGAGCCATGAATTGACACCATGTTGCTGTGTAACATAATCGAGCTCGTTTCTTAAAGACAGCCGGTGAGATTGTAAGGACAATGCTGCGTCTGAGTGAGCTTACGACAACGGGCAATGCTGCCGTCACACAGCCAATATCATCCCTTGAGGTGCTACAAGGTCTTGCGTGGTATGGTGTGGTTAATATTATTTAGTTCTGACTGCATGTATGCATGTGCTCATGCGTGTTTATTTTATGTACGTGCAGATTTTACATGCTTTGCCCATGGAAAACCAGATGACTAAGCCTGTGCTGGACCAATACCTCAGCCTATTGGTCGATGACTCGGTAGGCAACTCCTTGGCGTTTTGGATCAACAGAATACACCATACCAAGTCGTCGTTTTTGGTTGTTTTGTATGCACATCTGCCGTGATGTTACTAGATGGTTGGTGGATTTCTGCTCTGTAATCAATCAAGTTTAAATTAAACAATAGAGTTGAACAATCAAAAAAAAAAGTGGCAGTTGATTTTATGGGTATAGCAGAAGCAGAAACTGGTCTTCATGAATGTTTTTGTATGAATGTGAAATCAATACATATTACACTTTATATTATTATTATTTTGGCATTTGTGCACAGGTGAAATTGTTTAATAGCTCTGTTTGCTCGCTTCCCTCCGGTCAAGCATGTACGCACATCCACGTCACGGCCAGGGTTCAGTTAATACATGAATGTAAGAGATTTTAATTTAATGACAATTCAATAGTTTGGAATAGGGAGTGTTTAAAAAGTTTGTAATAGTCTTATGTTTGTTTTGTCGTGTGGACCTCTCTTGCGAGGTGCTGCTCAAAGGTAGGTTCAGTGTTGCCGCTAAAGTCTTGTAGCGAGGATTGGCCAGAACAGTGTTGTTAATACTCTTGTATTGTCTCATAAATGTTTCCTTTTAAAACATGATGGCGTTTGCCTATTATTTGATTTTAGTTTGCATTCTTTATTTCATTTGCTGAAAAAGGGCTATGGAGATCGTTCTTGGGGAACTCACATGTAGTTAACTCTCCCGTGGTTGGGGGATCCCACCCGTGGTTGGGGGAGCCCGCCCGCCGTATGGAAGTCCGTCCGCCATACGCCAGCCTGCCCACTGGTGCACAAAGTTGAACATAGGTGCAAAATAATGAGGAACAAACACTCCAAGCAAACAATATTGCCGCTGAGTAACTTTGCCGTCTTCCTGTTCAATGTCTTATCATCTATCACTCGTATGCTTCTTCTTCAACACAATAGCATAACTGGCTCCCCGACTGATCCGAGTGGAGGTTCCACAATCGCCCATTACCATATTAAGGGCCTCACTCGTTGAGGTTGTCAAACGTGCTCTGTTCAATGGTGGCAACATGCTAATGTGACAATTCATTATGTGAGTGTATCAAGAGTGTGTTAAACACTTCTATAAATCAACCTTTTTTTGTATTGTTTGTAAATTGGAGGTGTGTGTGTGTTGCAGATGGAAGTTATGAGCAAATATTCTGAAAGCAGCGGAGGCTCTTATGTTGTCAGTATCCTTTTGACAAGGTCATGTAAATGCTTGTCTGGATGGAAATGCTTGTTAAGCATTCAATTCTATCTTTGTAACAACTCTTGTTGTCCCGTTCATGGTATATTTGTCTCCAGAAGGGGTTACACTATTTGTAGAGCTACTAATGGTTGTTTGAAGGGGTATTTCTTTATTTATTACTTTTTCCTCTTGTATGACAGGCCAGAAGTTTGGAAGCAAGTTTAGGTTTAAAAATGCATACTTGGTATGTAAGATTTCTGGTTCTCATAACATAAGAATATGTTCCCTTGGTGGATGATAAACTCTTCAACAACTAGAACGGCACTTGGTAGAGCGCATACCTCTGCCACGCTGAACACTTTACATTTTGTATCCCACTGATTGGCCGGATCTGTATCTGGACCTGAACCAAGATTTATTAGGCTTGTACCTGTCACCAACCCACCTCATCCAACAAATTTTGTCTGAATCCATCAACGAGCTTTTGAAATATCGTGCTATACAGTATATTGTTTTTGGCCCTATCTTTCAATTGTGAAGAAACCGGATCCAGATCTTCACCAAAATCGAATCGATTCTTCCTTGTCGCACATCTAAAGTGTCCACCAAATTTTGTCTGAATCCGTCCATAACTTGAGATATCCTGCTTACAGACAGACAGACAGACAAACAGACACGGGTGAAGACGGAACCTCCATCCACCTTTGGTGTCGGAGGTAATACGTCAGACACCAGAAGGTACCAGATACCTTTGTGAAAACCTCTGATAGTTATATTTGTACATTTTTCTATTAATTGCATACAAATTTCCTACTTTATTTCCCTCAACTCCCACACACCTTTATACCACATTTATCTCTAGAGTACAGTCGTGGCCAAAAATATTGGCACCCTTGCACTTTTTTTCAAATAACTCACAATTTTCTTGAAAAATAAGTTGAAATTGACAAAAGTATTTTGTCTCCACAATTCTTTATTTCACTGTTAATATTACAGAAACCTTGTTTTTGATTCAGAACTTAAAATATCCTTTTAAATCGGAAAATAAAAAGAAATGGCAGTGACAAAATTATTGACACCCTCGACTTAATATTTGGTGGCACAGACTTTGGACAAAATAACTGCAGTCAAGCGCTTCCTATAAAACCATGAATGAGCTTCCTACACCTCTCTACTGACAGTTTGGCCCACTTTTATTGTTCAAACTGCTCCAGTTCTCCCAGATTTGAAGGGTGTCTTCTCCCAACTGCTGTTTTCAGATCTCCCCACAGGTGTTCAATGGGATTTAGATCTGGACTCATTGCTGGCCGCTTCAGAACAGTCCAGCGTTTTGTCTTGAACCATTCTTTTGCTTTTTGAAGTGTGTTTGGGGTCATTGTCCTGCTGCAAGACCCATGACCTTTGATGGAGACCTAGCTTTCTGACACTGGGTTGAACATTGCGCTCCAAAATGCCTTGGTAATCTCCTGATTTCATGATGCCATGCACACATTTAAGGCACCCAGTGCTAGAGCCAGCACAGCAACCCAAAAACATCATTGAACCTCCTCAATGCTTGACTGTAGGGAGAGTGTTCTTTTCTTTGATGGCTTCATTTTGTTTTCTGTAAACATAGAGATGATGTGCTTTATCAAAAAGCTCGAATTTGGTCTCATCTGTCCACAGGACATTCTCCGAGAAGGATTTTGGCTTGTTCAGGTGTGTTTTGGCAAACTCCAGTCAGGCTTTCTTATATCTCTCCTCAGCAGTGGGGTCCTCCTGGGTCTCCTACCATAGAAGCCCCTTGCATTGAGTTGGCGACAGATGGTGCGAGTTGAAACTGTCGTGCCTTGTGTCTGAAGGTCAGCTTGAATCTGTTTGGCAGTTGATCAAGGTGCTTTCACCACCATTCGAACAATCCTTCGCTGCAATCTTCGATCAACTTCTCTCTTGCGGCCATGTCCAGGGAGGTTGGCTACAGTGTCATGGGCCTTAAACTTCCTGATAACATTGCGTATGGTGGACACAGGAACATCAAGGTCTTTGGAGATGAACTTGTAGCCTTGAGATTGTCCATGCTTAGCTACAATCTTGTGTCTGACCTCTTCGGACAATTCTCTGGTTTTCTTTCTTTTCTCCATGCTCATTGCGGTACACACAGTGACACGAAACAGCAGAATGACTCCTTTTCTCCATTAAAACTGGTTGAATGAGTGATTTTTATATTGCAGGCACCTGCAACTCACCACAGGTGAGTTCAATTCCAAAGTAAAGGAGAATCATCTGCTTGACATCTAATTATTTCTAACAACTTCTAAAAGGTGCCAATAATATTGTCTGGGCCATTTTTTGACTTCTTTGTGGAATAAGCTAAGATTTAGTAATTTTTTCAGCTTTTTTTGTTTTGTTCCACTGCAAACCAAAGAAATACACATGTGGATACCAAAAGATTTTTTAATTTCAACAGTTTTCTGGAAGAAATGGTGCATTATTTGAAAAAAAGTGCAAGGATGCCAATATTTTTGGCCACGACTGTCACGCTGAGCTGTAAGCATGCTCCTTACCTGCATCAACCAGATAGATTACGTATTTTACGGTCCCCGATATGTATTACAGTCAATCCCTTGGAGAATCCATTATAAGGGTTTGGTTCATCAATGTTTGATTCTTTCAGCATGGATATTTTAATCATTTTGCATACAAGGCTTCCATTACAAATTAGATTCATAATGTCGGCAGAGTATGGATTACCATGATCTTCCTGAGTGTCGGACAACCTTGATGACCGTTTACCAGATTTACACAGGTGTCTGCATACCCTCGCACAATGCTCGCTCGTATCGATTGTGCAAGAACGGTGAGTGGTCATCCGGTCGGTATTCTGAGAGTTCCCCCATTTTGCTTCATATTGCAACCTGATAATCTGGGATTTATCACATGGATAAAATATGGGATGTTGAGGATTGTAATGACCTGTTTGCAGTCACGTGATGATCATTCCAAGGTGACGTTGCAGGTTTGGTTCCCGACCTGCACGTATTTTCCGTTTGCTCCTTTCCAAGAGGCACCTGGAGCAGAAACAGGTGGAGGACTTTGCCATGATACCATCCAAGGAGGCAAAGGAGATGCTTTACACCATGCTGTCAGAGAACTTCATCAGCTTGCAGGTGTGCTGAGGTTTTAGAAGATTGTTATGCTTCCGCTGACAAAGTCGCCAGAGGCATAATGTTTTCGGGTTGTCCGTCCATCCGTCTGGGCTAAACCTAGTTTTTCTCAGCAACCATATGTCTGATTGAGACGAAACTTTCAGGGTAGGAGTGACACCCATGCAGAATGTTTTTATGATAATTGTGACGTTATAGGTCACGTGGTATGGCAGCCATCTTGGATTAAAAGCAAATAATTAAAAAAATTATTGGAAACCGCTGAATGGAAAAATTTGAAACTTGGCACATTGCAAGTACTTGCAATTGGGAACAAAAGCATGATAATGATGACATGGTATACCAGCCAAAAATGTTTTAATCAAATTCCTTATCCTAAAAATCTGAAATTGTATGCACATGATCTATGACCCATTTGTATTGAAATATTAAATTTATGACATCATAGGTCACATGGTTTGGCAGCCATATTGGATTCAAGGAAAATATTAAATAATTATATCTCTGAAACCGCTCACCCTATCGATGCGAAATTTTACAAATATCATCTAACAGCACTGTTGCATATAGTTTGAAAATGATGATGTCATAGGTCACGTGATTTGGCAGCCATCTTGGATAGAAAAACGAACGTATCCGATCAACACGAAACTTCACAAACGTGATCCCCTACCCATACATATGCAGAATGATGGCATCTACCCGTTGTCGGACAATGCAGAGGCATATTGGTGACACAGTCGCATTGTTCTAGTTTTTACTTCTTGAGGACGAATCGGAACATTTTAAATGCCGGATTGGAGTTGCAAGCTTGAACAATTGTGTCATTATTGATCACATCCTTCATGCAGGTTTGTTACCTCAACCACCGAAGGTGGGTGTAGCTTATGTTTTTTCCGCTGTTTGTCTGTGAACAGAATATCTCGAAAAGTTGTGGCCGGATTCAGGCAAAATTTGGTGGAGAGGTTGGGTATGTGACGAGGCTGAAATTATTAGATTTTGGTGAAAATCTGGATCGGAATCTGAGAATTTAAAAGTGATTCTTCACAATTGAATGATGGCAATATTTAGCAGGACATCTCGAAAAGTTATGGACGGATTCGGACGAAACTTGGTGGACAGGTTGGATGTGTGACAAGGAAGAATTGATTCGATTTTGGTGAAGATCCGAAAAGTTGTGAACGGATTATGACAAAACTAGGTGGATGAGTTGGTTAGGTGACAAGAACAAGCCGATTCGATTTTAGTTCAGGTCTGGATTTAGGTCTGGCCTATCAGTGGGATACAAAATGTAAACTGCTCAGCCTGGCGGAGGTATGCGCTCTACTAAGTGTTGTTCTAGTTACTAATATAATTATGTTGTTGCCAGTCTGAGTAACTTGATATTTATTTATTTTTGGATCATTTTGGGTTAATTGCATCCCCTGAAAAATATTACTTTACATCTACCATACAAGTACCTGTTTTTCTTTTTGGATTTTTTTTGTATACATGGTTGAGACTCTTGGAAGAGCAACGATACAGAATGGATCAGGACACAACATAATGACAGGTTTAGGGACAAAATATTGGGAGACTTGGAGAAACGAGGGAGGTGGGGAAGAATGAGGAGTAGGGGAGGACACGTGGTGGACAGGATGGATACAGAAGTAAACTCTCAGGAAGAAAAGAGGGGGGCTTGAGGGGGTTGGAGGTTAATGGGGGTATAAAAAATTCATGGTTTTGGGTGGGAGATGATCTGAGATTGTGGTGAACAGCTGTCTTGAATTACCTGTTGTGTAGTTGATTGAAATACTTCGAACATGCCTACACGCAGCATCTCTACACACCTCTGTTTTGCTCCACAGTGGAACTCCCTTCCATTTACTTTTTTTTCTCCACAATATCTAAGCTCGTGGAAGAGCCAGATGACAGAGATTATGAACTCGCATTGAGGCAGTGGGGACAGCTCTTGGACACAATAAGCACAGGAATGAACGAAGATGGAGAGAGAGACAGAAAAGAGCAAACGCAGCAACTTGTATGGAAGAAGGTGGGGTTAGGAATGGTTAATGGGGGTGCACCACCATATTGAATACCTAGACCTAGAGTGAAGCGTGGGATAGCACAGCCTCAGGAAGGGGGTTTTGCACATGGGAGAAGTGAGGAACCAAGGAGTTGAGGTGTGTACCTTGCCGGGATTTTGGATGAGGGGGTTATAGGAACACGTATATTGTCGTGTCGCCGGTGATTAAGATCACTGGCGGCAGATAGCCGAAATGAGCCTTAACTCCGTGGTGTATTTCGAACTTTGCGGGGTTATCTTTTCATGTGCACGGGAAAGGCCCGAAGCCTTACCTGATCGGAGGGCTGACGCGGGCTTATCTCTTGACCCACAAATACAAAAACGAACAGGACAATAAATTGAACGTCAACAAATAATGACTTGATGAAAATAAATGCGGTAATAAAATGAATGGTGAGGTAAACCTATAATCCAACTGCAAGAGGTCTCCGAGCAGACTCGTATACAGACAAGGGGAAAACGAAAGTAAAAATAAATAATGGCTTTTTTTATAGTGCCGGCACTTATCTCTCTCAATGAGGTCGTTGAAGGAAATGGCAGTTCAAGGTGGCCCGGAACCGCTCCAACAATGGCGCGGAGTCACTTCACAGCGCCACGTACATGAGGAGCCTAGAGCCCCACAAAAATGTCGCCCCCACCTTCTCCTCACAGGCAAACAGGCCACGGAGACTAACACTACTCTTTAGCAGCACAAATGCCCCAAACCAGAAACAGCCACAGCCGAGCGACCCGAAAAGACCAAGAGCCAAGAGACCAAGTGTGTCCGCTCGCCACCAACCCAGAACCAAGAGAGAGCCAGAGAGGGGAAAACGCACCTTCCCCTCTTCTAGCTGATGTCACATTTGAACCAATTCCCACGTCCCACCACTTCAGTCCATGGCCATGACCAATTGTTCCCCTCGGGGTGGGGCCTCACGGCCTTTCTTGACGCCCATCGAGAATGTTCGGGGCGGGGTTCCCTTACCGATCGGCAAATGTGCTGGGTTTCTGTCAGTGTGGTTGTGGCAATGTGCCGATTGCATGGCTGGCCGAGTGAATTTTATAAGAACAAAGGGAAAATTACAGGAGGCGTTACACACTGGGGATTATTAACCATAAGCCTTATTTAACTAGCACAAAACTATCCTCCTTATGGCGACATGCAAACGCTCTTACACACACACTTGACCTTCTTAATACATAAATTCTTCTTTTTCGCTGCATACAGTACATTCTAAGCTGTACATTCCTAACTTTCCTAAGGTATTTCTTCATCTACCCCCACAAATGTAACAATATTCTGGAGATGCTGGAAAGGATCAGAGCACTGAGGGAGCAGAGGGATCCAGACTGGAGGAGAAGTAGTAATGAACAGAGACCACCGACCCACATGCGATGTGAGAGCAACAGACCTTTTCCTTCGGCCTCGTCCTGGGAGATTCCAATTATGTTGAGAATGTTCGCTTTTTATTATTTATCAACTTACAAGATTGATTGAAAGATTATTGAAAAACACCTTCTGTTATGTTAAGGTCTTTAATGATTACTTACACTGCATTGAGATCATCACATGTAAACTCGACTATATTGTACTTTTTTAATGTCCCCAAATATTCATTACTACTACCAACACTACTGCAAATACTACCAATATTTTCATAGCTCCAATTATGCCCACCACCTTATTGGTTCAGCCAGGAAAATAATTTGGAGAAAAATAGTCTTTTTGAGAACCATCTCGCCAGACCTGCCGTTCGACTTGACATGGCAATAATTTCTAATTTGCTCAGGGTGCGGGTAATAACGTGCCTAGACACCTACTCTTTGTGAAGTACACCGTGGAATTTTTAACATCCACCATCTAATGCCTGCATGCGAGACAACACATTTAACGTCCATCTGAGGGGCCGCATACACATTGACAAATCCCCCGGCATGCGGAAGGCCGGGACGACAGTTCATAGCTGGGTCGGGGTTCAAACCCAGGCTAGGTGGCTCAAGGGAAGTGTGATACCCCTGCATCATTGTGTCAGACTCTCATTCTAAATGCTTTGATTTTTCTTTTTAAGAACTCCATTATCCAATGAAAACGCTGGAGGTGGTTTGAAAATTACATGTTCTAACAATAGCAAGTGAAATGAGCTTTCACATAGAGCATGAGTGAGAATAAGGAAATTGCACAAATTGATTCTGAGGAAAGGTTGGGAAATGTATCCGTATCTACAACTTGTTTTACTGGGTGAAATAATAGGAGGAGGTTGTAATAACAGCTGATTGTATTTCTGTTTGAGTTCAGCAATCTTACCAGTGTATAGTTGGGGTCACCGTGATTCTTGTTTTGCTGTTTCTCACCTACTGTATTTATTTGGTTTTTCCGTCAGGAGCTCCCCAAAACGCCCGATTTTGCCCCGGCACGCACGTTCTACTTGTACACGGTGAAGGTCCAGTCAACTGCACGCATGACCCTACAGCGATGTTACAAGGTAGAGAAGAGAGTGCTGCTTATTGAGCCAGTTTCCTGTGCTCCGAGTCCGGTATCTTGAACGTGATCTTTCACTGATGTCACATACACTACCGGTAAAAAGTTTTAGAACACCTCAATTTTTCCAGTTTTTATTGAAATTTACACAGTTTAATGTCTCAATGTACTCTAGAATTAAGCATAGAACAAATAAACAATTGGAGATAAAAAAATAAATCATAGAATCATTTTGTTTAACAAAATTTAATTTAAATTTTTGACTCAGCAAAGTCGCCACCTTTTGCAGATATAACCGCCGAACACACTCGTGGCATTCTTTCTACAATGGAAATCAAATATTGTTCGGGAAGTTCTTCCCAACACTGTTGCAGAAGTTCCCACAAAGGTGTTGCACTTGTAGGTTGCTTTGCTTTCACCCTTCTGTCCAGTTCATCCCAAACCAGCTCGATGGGGTTTAGTCTGGAGACTGTACTGGCCATTCCATGATTTGAAGCCTACCGTCATATTCTTTTCCTCGAAGGTAGTTTTGGCATAGCCTGGAGGTGTGTTTAGGGTCATTATC
>NC_136262.1:180450774-180692822 GCF_964187855.1 Myxine glutinosa
AAAAAAAAACATTAATTTTAGCTTTTCCTCATTTAACTCCTCCTTGCACCTCATACATAAAAGCTATGAATTATTATTACAGCACCATGGAGAAACCATTGGCCTTCAGCACCATATTGGATACTCTTGGTGGCACACAATAAGCTATTTCGGAGCATCCTCACATCTCACCTATCTGTTTGTACTTGAGCCCCAGCAGGATCGAACCAAAGTAAAAGCGCAAATGGTGTGGTGACAGCAGGAAATGCTGGAAATGGTGGGTGGGTCAGATGGAAAGCAACTGCCAAACGTGTCGACCGAGTAAATATGCTCAGGTGGAACAACCTGTGGGAGAGACCCTCAGAGCATATTCCATGAAAATATATATTTAAAATGTCTCAAAGAAGCAACAGAGTGGCGAACTGACAGAGGTTCCAGGGATTATGCCAACACCTGTCCCACCAGATTGGCAGCACATCAATGGATTCTGTCAAGGAGATGACTCAATTATGTATACTACTTACCCAGGAACCATGTCTCCTCCTTACTGTGTCCACCCTAGTGTCACACTCGATCAGGATATAGAGAGTGTGTTAACTGGTGAAATGACTGGCTCGTTATTTTCAACCAAAGGAAGACACTTGCTTCGCAAAGTGTTCGCGACTTATCGCCTGCGCCATGAACAAATTACAAATGCCTGCCCCAACCACTTAGTCGAACGTCAGGCCGGGCCAGCTGGTTAATGAAACATTCGGGCCAAGCTTCCCCAGGCCAACCCCACAAGTGGGAATAATAGTGGCCGTTAAAGAAGAAGTAGTTTAAGTTGTGCTGTGTTAGCCCTTTCTGACTTATTTGATCCTTCCCTTTTCCTTCATAATCCACACACTCCATTTCCGTTCCTGCAGTCACATATTGCTTCGATCAGACTATCTCCCCACTCTTCCCACAGACGGCTGTTCGAAAAGTCCCAACGTATTGAGGCGATCGTGGCATCGGTGCAGGCATCGGGTGCGGATAAATCCCAGCTTCAGGAAATTGAGGAAATGATCACAGCACCAGAACAGCAGCAACTGGATCACCTCAAAGCCAGCATTAAGCGGTAAATAATATGCGATGTCCAGTCTAGGTACACACGAAAAGATGTTGAAAAGTGTGTGGCATCTGCTTGAAGGTTGGCAATGAGCATCGTGTTATGGTGGGGCAAAGGTGTAACGTATGTAACACCTACACAGTTGTAACGTGAGGGTTCCTAAACTGATTTCGGGCCGAGCTGGCTATTAGGAGCGACTGAAGGAGACTGGACTTTATACATTAGAAAGGAGGTGGTTATGAAGGGATATGATAGAGATATTAAAGATGATGAAGGGTGTGGATAAAATCAATGCAAAAGAGTTATCCAGGGGCCCCCTCTCCCCCAATCCCCCCCTTGCCCCCTGGTCCCCAAATTTTCTTTATACATATACAATATACTACAAGAAAGGTGTGTGTGTGTGTGTGTGTGTGTGTGTGTGTGTGTGTGTGTGTGTGTGTTGCCATTTTTCTCATAGATGGCTGAACGGATCTTCGTCAAACATTGACTTTCATCAATGAGGGCCAGGATTGTTCAAGGAAAAAAGATTTTAAAAAAGATTTTGGAAAATATAAGATTGATTTTGTTTGGGTTTCTTTTCTTTTTTTTACCCCACTATATAGTGCCTAAGCCTTTATACTATATAGCGATGTGCTATATGTGTTTTATAGCTATGTGAAAGGTAATATTAAATGATTCCCAACCTATTCCTTGGTGGATGTAGGGAATGGTTTTAGGCCCTCACAGAAAATAGGAAAAAAACAAAATTGATTTCTTTAAAATGCCAACAGGACTAGAACATGAGCTCCCCCCTCCCCCCCCCCCCCCCCTCCTCACACAAAGTTGCATTTGTACCCCAAGTTTGGAGTTTGTAACTTAAAATATGTGGCCGTGCATAGAACACACAAACAGAGAGAGAGAGAGGGAGGTTTTTGCCTTTTATAGGTATAGATCTCTGACTCTTGTTAATCAAGTCCTCTTTATCTATTTCCTGGTGACTCCACTCTCTGCCCTGACATGCGTCATCCTTCAGACAGGTAGGCCACAGTCTCTACCCTCTCTTCAGACCTTGACAAAATCACAAGATGGTCAAACATGGAATATGTCTTTCAATCCTGACAAATGTCACACTCTCATCTCTCTCCAAAGGGACCATCTGGCAATCCCCCTCCACCCATCTACTTTCTTAGCAATCCTCTTAAGGAAGTTCAGTCACCCAAACTCCTGGATCTCACCATCAGCCATGATCTTTCTTGAGCAAACCACATTTCAAAGTTGGCCACCAAAGACAGTCTCCAAATAGGCATCCTCCATCGTACAAAGTCCTTCCTTGGCACATCTGAACTCCTGGCCACCTCCAAGGTCTTTATCCGCAGCTTGATGGGGTGTCTTTCGTTACCCCTCTTGTCCACCTGTGTCCTCTATCCATTATTTGTCCAAGTCTCCCTTGATTTTGTCCCTCAACCTGCTGTGGGTGTGCTTCCTTTCGTTCTGTTGTGTTCCCATCCATCCTATGTTCTAGCTCCTCCACGAATCTCGACTTTGTATCCAAAAAAGTTGGACCATATGGCATTGTCGGTGATTGTTGCCTTAATGGTGAGATATTTTGCAGTGTGTCATACTGCCTATATTACTAACAGATGCCTGAGTGCAGCAGTGGCTGTTCCACTAACTACAGACTTGGCATTTAATATGGAATATTTTTTTTTTCTTAACTTGGGTTTACTTTCTTAACTCAGTATATCAATCTGGTGAGTTTCTTTTACACTTTGGTGATTTATTTGTTAAAAGAACCATGTCACTGATTGTCTGTCGCAGCAAGAAGTCAACAACAGGATTATATCACAGGTGGTGTGGCAAAATGTACGGACAGGTGCATTTGATGATTGGCTTCACCGTCGGGTATACAAGGGTTGTTGCGTTCTGTATTAGTGGAAAACAACTGCTGCACATCTCCAAAAGTTATTGCCGCTTCCTCTGGAGATGGTCCGTCAACTCGACAATGCTGTTTGTCATGGAGTGTGGCTTTACGAAATTACGGCATGAAACAGCGTGCTATTCCTCGGCAGTATGGCATCACTCAAGGTCAGGTGTCAACGATCCTGAAACGAAATGCTCAGCGGGGTGTCCCTACTCCAATACCGAGGCCAGGACGTCCCCGCAGAACCACAAGGAGGGATGATCGCCAACTGCACCGGTTAGTCCGCAATGGCCGTACCAAGTCAGCTAATCGGCTTCGGGCTGAGTGGCAGCAACTGACAAATGTGCCTGTATCCAGAAGGCCAGTCAACCAACGACCGGTTCAAGCAGGCTATTGTGCCAGGCATCCCCTGAGAAAGCCACGCCTGACCAGACAACACAGCCAGCGCCGATTGCAGTGGGCCAGAGAGCACCGTCAATGGCAGCTAGGACACTGGAATCACGTGATCTTCAGTGACGAGTCTAGATTTCTGGTCTATCATCAAGATGGCTGCGTCCGAGTGCGCAGACAAGTGCATGAAGCCTACAGCAAAGATTGTATAGTGCCAAGAGTCCAAGCTGGAGGTGGTGGGGTGACCGTTTGGGCTGCTTTTCATGCAGGGGGCAAAACTGACCTGGTTGTTCTGAATGGAAACCTGAACCAGTTCAAGTACAGGGCCATTCTGGAAGAAACATTGCTTCCATTTGCTCGTACAGCCTTTCGAGGAAACTTTGTCTTCCAAGATGACAATGCACGGCCTCATCGTGCTCGCATGATCCAACACTTTCTTGCTGACCGTGGTGTAGAGCATATGGAGTGGCCTGCCATGTCACCGGATATGAATCCGATAGAGAACTTGTGGGCAGAATTAACGTGTCAAATCGACCACTTGGACCAGCAGCCGACCTCTGTGCGTGAATTGCAGCAGGCTATTGTCACTGCATGGCAAGCGATTCCTGTCCAAACCTTGGCAAATCTCGTGAACAGCATGCCTCAACGTGTACGTGCTCTCCTGAATGCTCGTGGGGGGTTACACGAAGTACTGAACTGTAATTTTACTGTCCGTAATCCCAGTCGTAATTTAACTTTTGTTTTTGTTAAAAAAAAATTTTGGCTAATGTGCAAAATAAAGAGATACTTCTGGAAAACGTACAGAAGTTTAACACAGTACTGTCCATGAATTGAGTTCGATATCAGTTTACATCACTTTCAAGGATCAATTTATTTGTTTCGAAATGTCAAATGTGGTTTTTGTTTCTTTTAAAGGTCACATTAACAAAATGTAGAATAATTTCAACATAATTCCAATGAACTTTTGGTTCTAAGACATCTTGAAAAGTAAGTTCACCCCCACAAAAAAAATATTCCATATTAAATGCCAAGTCTGTATGTTTATTACAGAATTATTTATGGTTTTAAATTGCTGCAATCCCACACTGGGAAGATGTTTGTCAATCCTGACAATCCTACATTCTCACTCTATCTCTCCAAAATAACCTATTTGACGAATATTATTCGAATCTTCTGAAATGAAGCTGACCCTATGGGTATATCACTCTCCCATCGCAGACAGTCCGCGGTCTCTGTCTTCTACCGCCTCCTTTATTCTCTTCCACCCTCTGCACTTTCCATGCTTCATCCCCCCGTCCCACCTGACCAAGGTTTCTGCAGGGCACACGTAGTCCACCAAGAAACCCCTTCTTCAGAAACTCCCTAAATCCAGGATCACTGGACACCTCCACTCATTTGGTCCTCTTTTTTTTTCTCCACCTGTACAACCAACTTTCACATTCTCTTCAATCTCATTATATCCTCCAAGTGTTCAGCTGTTGCCACTTTCTCAGATCATCTCGCATCCAAAATGATGATCTTTTCTATCCTTGTTAATTTCCAGTTTTTCCTTCCTGAGTATTTGCTTCTGTATCTATCTTGTCCACCCCATGCGTCGTTTTCTACCTCTCATTCCTTCCCCCCTTCCCCCCTTCCCTCCTCCCCCATTGTGTCGAGTTTCTCTCTATTTGTCCTTCAACCCTACTGTTGGCATTCCCCCCTCTCTCAAACTGTTTGTTTTGTTCTGTTGTGTCCTGATCCGTCCCGTGTTCCAGTTCTTTCACGAGCCTTGACGCCATATACCTTTTTTTTTAATTTTTTAATCTGCTGCTGTCATGTTTGCAGGATGGACCACGCGGAGCTGCAGGTGGATGAGACTATCCTTCTGCTCGAGTCCTTCCTACTGACGACGCACAAGTGACCGCATCGGCCAAAATGGAATTGTATTGGTTCTGTTACATTTGAACTTCGAGTCCTCGAGCCATCGCTTGTCCAGACGTCTTGCCTGTTAGACGGGTCACAAAGTGTTTGCTTTTGGGGGTTTTTTTTTAAAATACATTTTTTATTTTCATCTTCCTTTCGATCATCTTCCTCTTGTGGGTAGGATGTTGGAGAATCTGAGAGCCTCAGGCTTTTATTTGATTCTTTTTTGAGGGGGTAGTACGATCGTGGGGGAAACGATGCCCATTAGAACTGAGACTACATATCTCAGATGGATCATGGAATTTGACTTACGTTATTGATACTTAATTGCCTTCAGGCCCACTTCCAACTACCTGTCTCTTGGTTCTCAAAACGCAGGCAATGAGATGGGGCAAATGCCTCGAGAAAAGCGAAGGAGGATGAGGTGGGAAGCTTCGTCACTGTGCCAAGATGTGGGTTCGCTTTGTTTGTCATCACATGACATCCCCAAAGAGCTGATCTTGCTAGGCCTAGATTTTGAGTAATTGCCACAAAAGTACAGGCCCAGATAGCTTGATTTCATTAAGCTTGATTCATTAAGATCATGAAGCTTGATTTCAAAGGACTTCACATGTGGAGCTTCACGTGTGTGGACATCATTGAATTGTGCAACCTTTGGCAGGCCCTTCATCTCCTCGTGATAAGGTAACAGTTGTTTGTCCGAGGCACTTTGTGATAAAAACAATTTTATTTTCATATTTTGTCTTACTTGTTCATACTTGGTAGTGTAATGTACTATCATGTATTGATGAACAAGAATGACCACACAGTGGTCACAACCTGCGACAAAATCCGGTAACGCGCCGATTGGCAAACGCGCATTTAAAGCGCTCTTAAAAGATGAACAGCACGATTGGGAACATATTTAATGCGCTATTAAAAAATTAACAACACCTCTCATCCATGTCACCCTTACCACAGTTATATCAGAACAAGCTGATTCGTTATATGGTCACGGATTGTTTAACCCCAATATGGCACGGTTCAAAAATTATGTAACACTATTTTTTTAGGGAGGTGTGTACCCTGAATGCTGACAGCCTCATAATTTCCATTCGACATTGATTAGAATTTTTGGGATACCTCATCATGAGTAACACTCTACCCAAACAAAGCCAATGAAATCTGATGAAACAAAACTGGGCAGTATATGATCAGCATAGGCCTACTGGCCTGATGTCTTAGACCCACCAGAAAGTCAAGATAGCGGCCATATTATTTCTTCTCGGTGCCATGGCCATGGTGGGTTGAGTGAGTCAAGCGACAAATGTGGGTAGGGTCCAGCAGCTGTCCGACCAAACAATTTTATTCACCCTCTTCCCCTCCCCCACCCCAACCCAATGCTTATAAACTATAAAGAGCAATCAGAGATTGCAGACCCTCGCTAGGATGTGTTTTCAGTGTTTTTAAAGGCTTTTGTGTTAAAACAAATATGGCGGCCAAACCATATGACCGACGACATCATTTTTTTTCTCCCCCAATTTATCCCTTGATGATTCTCAAGAAATTTCATCTTGATCGGATGAAGTTTTGTACTTGTCCAATTATGACGTCATAATGGAGGCATCTATGGCATCATCATTAACATATGTTATTCCACATGGAGAGTTCTTTACAATGAGCCATGTCTCAATTTTTTCTATGCAGTGCTTTCGGAGATATAGAGGCGCAAAGTTTTTCGTTTTTTCCCCAAGATGGCGGCCGAACCACGTGACCGATGACGTCATCGGTTTTTCTCCCTCCACCAATTTATCCCTAGATGACGCTCAAGAAATTTCATCATGATCAGATGAAGTTTTTTTGTACTTGTCGAATTATGACGTCATAATGGAGGTACCTATGACATTATCATTAACATATTTTCTTCCCCATGGAGAGTTCTTTGCAATGAGCCATGTCTTAATTTTTTCTATGCAGCGCTTTCAGAGATATAGAGGTGCAAAGTTTTTCGTTTTTTCCAAGATGGCGCCCATACCACGTGATCTATGACGTCGTAATTATCATTAAAAATTGTACAGGTGGAGGTGCACCTATGGTGAAAATTTCCTGTCAATCGGATCAACGGTTGCAGAGAAAATCATATTTATTCTGTGCGGACAAACAGACAAACAAACGGACTCAAATGCAATACTCTCTGCTCAGGCGATGGTATCTAGAATGGCATTTGGTGGAGCACATACCGCAGCCAGGCTGAACAGTCTACATTTTGTATCCCACTGATTGGCCGGATCTGGGTCTAGACTTATCAAAATCGAATCGGCTTGTTCTTCTCACTTAACCAACTCGTCCATCAAGTTTTGTCAAAACTCGTCCAATAACATTTTGATACACCACATGACCAATATCGATATCATGTTATACAACACAGTATATCGTTTTAGCCCCATCTTTCAATGGTGAAAAAGCACTTCGAAAAATTACAATTTTTTCGGATCCGGAACTTCACCACAATCGAATATATTTGTCCTTGTCAAACACCCAACCTGTCCACCAAATTTCGTCCAAATCCATCTGTAACTTTTGAGATATCCTGCTCACTGACAAACAAGCAGACAGGGGTGAAAACATGACCTCGTCCACCATTGGTGGTGGGGGTAATATATACAGCAGATTGCAATGGTATTTGTACTCCAGATGGTACAGAGATGGTACACCTATCTTTGATCAGTCTGGTCTGGGTTTGATTCCTGACTCAACTACAAACCATCTGATTGGTGTTTCACAGGGAGGGTGTTGCATTGCAAAGTGTGCCATCCCAAGGATGGACATTAAGCTGGGTGTTCCTTCTGCTTGTATTACTTGGTGAAAGTTAAAGATCCGATGGTGTCTTTTCTGAAGAGGAAGTGACCAAGTTGTCTCAGGGACCCGGAACAAATGACAAATTCCAGCCAAAATCGCTTTCGGTCGAGCGTTGGGCCTGGCTATCTGGTTCGTGAAAGACGTGGGACAAAAACGTTCTGTGATCGACTCCACAAGAATGTGCGAATGATTGACGCCAATGAAGTGATAGTCGGAGTCAGATTCTGGATCCAGTGTGAGATGGGAATAACTTCGGCCATTGAAGAAATCGTTGACGTCAGATGCTGTAACCTGTGAGAGTACACGAAGGTGCGCCCCTGCTCCAGCAGAGGGAACCTTCTCCATGGGTTTATATATTCTCTTCTAAATTGAAATCTGCAGGGAATTTACTCTTTGGGAAGATACCCAAACAAGGAGAACTCGTGCCTGGATTGCTGTAGCAAGCATGGCGAGCCAGACATTGACTGGTGACTCGGCTTTGCAGGGAAAATGCAAGAACTACATGAACTAGAACAGCACTCAGTAGAGAGCAAACCTCCGCCTGGTTGGCCATTTCACTCAATGGTGAAGAATCACTTTAAAAATTCTACTATCTGGATCCGGATCTTCACCAAAATCGAATCTCTTCTTCCTCGTCACACACCCAACCTGTCCACGAAGTTTCGTCCAAATCCATCCATAATGTTTTGAGACATCCTGCTATGTATCGCTTTTGGCCTGAACTCCCAATGGTGAAGAATCACTGAAAAAAATAAAAAATTCTCATATCCGAATACATATTCAGATCTTCACCAAAATCGAATATATTTCTCCGTGTCAGACACCCAACCTGTCCACGAAGTTTCGTCCAAATCCGTCCATAACTTTTTAAGATATCCTGCTATGCATCGTTTTTGGCCCGATCTCCCAATGGTGAAGAATCACTTTAAAAATTAAAAATTCTCATATCCGAATCCATATTCAGATCTTCACCAAAATCGAATCGATTCTCCCCTGTCACATACTCAACCTGTCCACCAAGCTTCGTTCAAATCCGTCCACAACTTTTTGAGATATCCTGCTAAGTATCGTTTATGGCCCTATCTCCCAATGGTGAAGAATCACTTTAAAAATTCTAGTAGCCGGATCCGAATCCGGATCTTCACCAAAATCGAATCGATCTCCCCTGTCACATACTCAACCTGTCCACCAAGCTTCGTTCAAATCCGTCCACAACTTTTTGAGATATCCTGCTAAGTATCGTTTATGGCCCTATCTCCCAATGGTGAAGAATCACTTTAAAAATTCTAGTAGCCGGATCCGAATCCGGATCTTCACCAAAATCGAAGCATTTCGTCCTTGTCACATGCGCTACATCTCTGCCAAATTTCGTCCGAATCCGTCCACAACTTTTTGAGATATTTTGTTCACAATCAAACAAACAGACAGACAAACAGGGGTGCAAACATAACCTTCATCCACCTTTGGTGGCGCAGGTAATAATCGGGCAACCCAAACGGAAAGAGCAAGATCTGAAGAATTCCTTCAGCTTGTCAAGTGCCTGATCCAATGATCATCCGGATCATCAGCACCGTTCATCATCGAGCTTTCAACCCTTTAGCCCAGAACCTCTCTGAACGAGGTGTCCATATGAACCAAAGCAAACGGCCAACCGATTGAGGCAAAGTGTAAGTGTTCTGCGATCAGAAGCTGCCATTGAAGAATGTTCCTGCGACAGAGCGAGTGCCGAGTAGCGTCTGGAGACCGAGACCGAGGTCAGATTGCGTGTCGAGCCGGCTCCTCAAGCAATCTCTTAGCCAATGTCATCCACGCTCTTTCTCCTGCCATTTTCCCAAGGAGCGTGCTCACTGAACACACCGTTCTCATCACCTGGGGATGTCCTCGGCCGATCTTGACTCTTTCAAATGATTTGACCGTATACCTACCACGAGCGATTTATATACCACTTTTGGCAGCACTTGGATGATCATGTGACATTTTGTTATCCACAATAGACAAGCCTCACGAAGGAGTAAGAACATGGAAATAAATATAATGAGGGATGCAAAGGTTTCAAAAATTAACGGAGGATGTTGGGAATGCGTCACCGAATGGGAGAGGAAGAGCACATCATCTTCACAGGTTGAGGAAGACGTCTCCATTCCCCAGGCTGGGTTAGGTTACAGACTGTAATTCAAACTCAAGGCCACGAAGGAATTACAATGGACACTCTAGAAAGCAATGCACCACTGTGTGAAGGGAACCAAACTGCGGTGATTTGTAATTACCTGCGCCACAAAGGTGGATGGAGGTTATGTTTACACCCCTGTCCGTTTGCTTGTTTGTGAACAAAATATTTCGAAAAGTTGTGGACGGATTCGGACGAAATTTGGCAGAGATGTAGCGGATGTGACAAGGACGAAATGATTCGATTTTGGTGAAGATCCGGATTCGGATACTATCATTTTTAGTGATTCTTCACCATTGGGAGATAGGGCCAAAAACGATACATAGCAGGGTATCTCAAAAGATTGTCGACGGATTTGGACGAAACTTGGTGGACCGGTTGGGTGTCTGACGAGGACCATTATATTCGATTTTGGTGAAGATCTGAATATGTATTCGGATATGAGAATTTCTTTTATTTTTTAAGCGATTCTTCACCATTGGGAGGTAGGGCCAAAAACGATACATAGCAGGATATCTCAAAAACTTATGGATGGATTTGGACGAAACTTGTTGGACAGGTTGGGGGTCTGACAAGGACAAATACGTTCGATTTTGGTGAAGATCTGAATATGGATTCGGATATGAGAATTATTTAATTTTTTAAGTAATTCTTCACCATTGAGTGATATGGCCAATCAGGCGGAGTTATGCTCTCCACTGAGTGCCGTTCTATTTCCAACATGCACACAGAGTGACTATATTCTATAGTGTGACTATAGTGACTATATATAGTGAGTGTATCACTATAGTGACTCTTCTGTTGCCATATTTGTTATTTTTAACCAAAACAACAACTTTGTGAACGCCCAATGTAAATAATATGTACGATTTCCCTGAGCCGTGTTGGCTCCAAGGAAAGTGCAAGGCTGTTCACAAAACCACTAATCTCGAGGCTTGCCCTGCCAAGCCTGAAAACTGTTTTTATGACCTCAACAGAGCCAGAATTCTGGGTCATGACCTATTTGATAAACTTTGTGTAAGCAAACTTTGTTAGGTTCCTGGGGAATTGAGTCCCGAATGTAACTTTGCTAAATTGCCAACTGTTATCGCTCCGTTTGTCTGGTTCAAACTAGATTTGTATTTTGCATCTTAAGGAAAGTAATGGTAATTTTTATATTAATGTAACAAATCCGACTGAATCGGCCCCCAGGAGGTCTTATGATGAACAATGATGGTATAACGTTATTGTAGCAACTTGTTCGGCGGTAAAGGATGAGATGACTGCACAAGGGGGGCTCAGAGATGACAGTTACCAGGACTGCACCAGAGGAATTTACCTTGGTTTGGGAATAAATGGACATTGGTAGGATCCCTGCAAAATCCTTCCTCTAGTATGGGGAAAATGGGCCTTGGTGGGATATCTGCAAAATCTTACCTTGGTATGAGGAAAATGTGCCTTGGTGGGATCCCTGCAAGACCCTACCTTGGTATGGAGAAAGTGAGCCTTGGGGGATTCCTGCAAGATCCAACCTTCGTATGGGGAAAATGGGCCTTGGTAGAATCCCTGCAAGTTCCGACCTTCGTATGGGGAAAATGGGCCTTGGTAGAATCCCTGCAAGATCCGACCTTCGCATGGGGAAAATGGGCCTTGGTAGAATCCCTGCAAGATCCGACCTTCGTATGGGGAAAATGGGTCTTGGTAGAATCCCTGCAAGATCCGACCTTCGTATGGGGAAAATGGGCCTTGGTAGAATCCCTGCAAGATCCGACCTTCGTATGGGGAAAATGGGTCTTGGTAGAATCCCTGCAAGATCCGACCTTCGTATGGGGAAAATGGGCCTTGGTAGAATCCCTGCAAGATCCGACCTTCGTATGGGGAAAATGGGCCTTGGTAGAATCCCTGCAAGATGCTACCTTCGTATGGGGAAAATGGGCCTTGGTAGAATCCTTGCAAGATCCTACCTTGGTATGAGAAATGTGAGCCTTGGAGGATCCCTGCAAGATGCTACCTTGGTATGGGGAAAATTGGCTTTGGTGGGATCCCTGCAAGATGCTACCTTGGTATGGGAAAATGGGGCTTGGTAGAATCCCTGCAAGATGCTACCTTGGTATGGAAAAATGGACCTTGGTAGAATCCCTGAAAGATCCTACCTTGGTATGAGAAAAGTGAGCCTTGGGGGATCCCTGCAAGATGCTACCTTGGTATGGGGAAAATTGGCTTTGGTGGGATCCCTGCAAGATGCTACCTTGGTATGGGGAAAATTGGCTTTGGTGGGTTCCCTGCAAGATGCTACCTTGGTATGGGAAAATGGGGCTTGGTAGGATCCCTGCAAGATGCTACCTTCGTATGGGGAAAACGGGCTTTGGTGGGTTCCCTGCAAGATCCTACCTTGCTATGAGAAAAGTGAGTCTTGGGGGATCCCTGCAAGATGCTACCTTGGTATGGGGAAAATGGGCTTTGGTGGGATCCCTGCAAGATCCTACCTTCGTATGGGGAAAACGGGCTTTGGTGGGTTCCCTGCAAGATCCTACCTTCGTATAGGGAAAACGGGCTTTGGTGGGATCCCTGCAAGATGCTACCTTGGTATGGGGAAAATGGGCTTTGGTGGGATCCCTGCAAGATGCTACCTTGGTATTTGGGAAAATGGGCCTTGGTAGAATCCATGCAAGATCCTATCTTCCTTTGGGGAAAATGGACTTTGGGAGAATCCCTGCAAGATCCTAGCTTGGTGTAGAAAAAAAATGGTTCTTGGTAGCATCTCCGCTGCATCACACATTCAATTTTATTTTTAATGGACTATAATCCTTCACATCTGGACTATAATCGGCGTTTTTTTCAATGATCGATTAGTCACATGAAAGTTTATCTGGCCATCTACAGTCCGCCTGTGCGTGTGTGGAGGAAGGTTATACTGTGTGTGCGTGTGATTTGAGGGAGGGTGGTGGTGTGATTTGAGGGAGGGACCAATTTATAGCTGTCAAGTGTTACATAAAGTAAGTACTGTACACCAATTTATTGCTCCCACAAAATATAATCAAGGTGTCCTTTGATCAAACTGTGGGAGTCCCCACAATCTTTAATACAGATGGTGCAGAGTCGTGTCATAATTTTGTGTGCAGCACATGACTGCTGATTGCATCATTACTGGGAGTGCAGCTGTGCCGCTGGACAACTACAAACAGATATGGCGGAAACGGTGAATGCTAAACCATGAACCAATAAATTCCACATTACTGTGCCACCTTCAGCCCAATGTCAGGCATGGACAACTGGTTCGTGAATGACTTGGGCAAAAAAATCTTACTGCGGGTGAATGTTTCTATACTCAGTCAATGGCGAAACTGAAAATGCCGAATCGACGAATATCACGGGTGGAAACCCTCACATCATTTCCTCATTGTCATTTAAACTCAATCTCTGTATTTTCATTCCAAACAGCATCGTTCCAATCATAAATTAATACTGTACCATTAATATAACAAAATACAATGTCACAAACACTCGTGAGGTAAACTAATATAAACACCTCTGTAATGTGATAACCAATACAGACGAATCTGCCAGTAAGTAATGGCGGATAGGAAACACCGTACTGATCGAAACTCAAAATCATAATTGTTTTGATAATTTTTGAAACCTCCCACCCACCTTAGGATGGATAAAAATGGCGTCGTTCAGGTGGAAACTCAAAATTATAAATGTGTTGAGATATTATCAAACCAGCAAATGTTTCTGCCCAATCCGTGTTTTACATCCGGATAGGGAGCAGTTTCATACGGATCGAAACGCAAAATGATAATTGTATTGAGAAATTTATGAAACCTCCCACTCACCTTCAGATACCCACTGGGACCCCAAAAGGTGCCACAGAAGGTTTGGCAGGGCTAGCCCCAAAACTGAGGGGGAGTAGTTCGGGGACGGATGGACACTCCTGCTTTATAATAGGGTAGGTGGGGGTAATATGGACCCCCTAAGCCAAAGTCCCGATAGAGGCTATACAAATAGACAAGGAAAATTTCCAAATAATGGTTTATTGGCGCTGAGGAAGCGCCTCTAGCGATTGACTTCCAGCCAGTGTAACGCTAATTCCTGTCACAGGAATTCTGAGATCATATAAGTGGGCGTGGCAGTTCCTGATTGGTTCGTGTTGGGGGACTTCTGGGAGAGGCTTCATAAACAAATATCCACCATTTTATTAACTCACATAGCTTTGAGGCCTGCTTAGTTAGGCCCGTGCTGTCTTTCTCCCTCACACAGGTTTATTTCAATTCTAATTCGATATATCATTTCATTTTTAACAGTCGCTAACATAGTGTTAGACTCGGTTGAAAAAATTGCCAAGATATTTTTTTTTTTAATCGCTGCACGGTCGGTCATACACCGCCTAAAATAACAGATGGGGAAAATGGCGAGATATATTAAAAATTCGTGGCGGACTTTCCAATTCCTTTGCATTAATTAAATAAAATAATTCTGTATACTGATTTTTATTGTCATATTCTTCATTATGCCTATGTACTCTGAAATAATGAGGAATCGGGAATAACAAAAGTGGATATGTCAAATCTTACTCGATCCCATAATTACATGTACTTTCATTGCATACAAATGATACTTCCTCCTAGAAATTCCATGCCCGAACCTCAGCGCAATCCAAGAGGATTCACTTGTTTAGACAACCAGACAGACGACATCCCCGTGCAGTTTGGGTTGAATAAAATCAAAGACATATGATTGAAGGGACAAATAAAAAGATGCCATCAGTGTCCATATTCCCCACGTTGTTTGGAATATGGACCCCCGCATTGGGGTAATATGGACCGCGGGTTTATGGACCGCAAACTCCTCTTTGGCCGAGTACCTTTTCTGGGCGGTGCACTATAGTAAATCCAGATTCGTCGGCGTTATATATGTTGCTGTTTGGGATGACACGGTTCCCGTTCTCGTTGGAGTGAAAATGTATCAAAGTTGAACCCAGGTGTGATGCTCGCTTAAACCACTGAGAGGCGTCTATAAGGCCTCGGACGTCCGCGACTTCGGGCCACGCCTGCGACATTATTCTATGACATGTAGACTCGGATGGTACGTACCCACTCATATTCTAGGCTTGCTTGCATTGACTAATATTATCGATCCTTCCTATATGATGCCAAGATCCTGATATATATTGCATGATTGTATTTTACAGGATGATGCCAGAGATCTGATTGTTATTAAACCTACCTATGGGACAAAGTTGTGAGTTGATTGATTTTCACAACACTTAATAACAATCAGTTTCACCGTCCACTCGAGGACAAGAGGCGAACATGGCGGGACACAGAATGATCCAGGTGCCGCAATTTGCCGCCGACCCACAAGCAACGGATTCGGCCTCGGAGCTGACGCATTGGCTAAAGTCCCTGGACAATCAGTTCAAAGCCCAGGACGCCGATGTCACTGATGAAACAAAATTACAGGTACTGCAGACTAAAGTACACCATACCGTCTACAGGGGAATCAAACAGTGTACGACGTTCAATGCAGCGGTGACGGAGCTAAAACGGATTTACATTAAGAAGCGAAGCGTGGTCTATTCCCGGCATCTGCTCGCAAAGTGGACTCAACAGCCCACAGAGACGCTAGACCACTTCGCACAAGAGCTGCGACGTCTGCTCGCTGATAGTGCCCCAGAGGTACGGACACACGAGCAAGTACAGGACGACCTTGTAGGCGATTCTTTTGTCTCAGGAATCAGCTCTTCTACCGTTAGACAGAGGCTTCTTGAAGTTGAAGACTTGACGTTCACGGAAGCTTTACGGCTTTCTCACGTCTACACAACAGCTCGTGAACAATCTGACGCTTACGATCATACGCGTGTCACTGCGGGGATTTATCGTCAAGCCCGACTGGAGAGAGCTACCGCCGAGGACACGGAAGCCGATACGGCATCCCTGCCGGAACCCCTGGCCTCTCCCGAGGAGGACCCTGATTCCGGCTTGGCGGCAACTGCAGCTGCGGGTCCAAAGCCCGGATGAAACGCTACGTGCTATTTCTGCGGGAATCGACAACATCCCCGGTCGGCGTGCCCGGCTCGGGAGGCAATATGTCATCTGTGTTCGACAAAAGGGCATTTTGCAAAAGTTTGCCGAAAAGCTGCACGGGGCAAACGAACACGCGCGACAATGAATGTGCTTATCGCCGGGCCAAAGGGCTGAGCACAGAGCGGGGCGCCTCACCCGCCTTTGACGAGCGGCGTACCTCCTCGTGGGCCCCTGGCTGCACGCTCGACCTTGGTGAGATTCATCGGACCGCCAAAACAAATGGCGCAAATACGCCCGAACACGGAGCGACTGTCCTTGGCTGGTATCCGAACGTCTCATGATGGCTATGAGACTCACCGCGCTACTCTAGCGCCATCTGAAGGCTGCTCGTATGAATTACAAGCTCCTGTTTTGGCACGGCAAACTGTAGTTGGCTTCGAAACTTCTCGCGTGACACGAGCGCCATCCGCAGGCTGCTCGTACGAACTACAAGCTCCTGTTTTGGCATGGAAGACTGCAGATGGCTTTCAAACTACGCGCTTGACACGAGCGCCCTCCGGAGGCTGCTCGAACAAACGGAGAACTGCAGCTGGCGTTGGATCTACACGCGAGGCGCGATCGTCTCGCTCTGATGGCTCGGATTCTGCCGGACCGCCTGGCCTGGCTCAGGCCATCATCCCACTTATGATCGAGGGAATTTTTGCACAGGCTCTAATCGATACAGGGTCCACAGATAGTTATATCGATCATCGACTGGTGCAAAAACACGGATGGCCGATCCTCGGGACATGCCGTCGGATCTTTATGGCCTCCCAAGGGCTTAGGCTCAACACAAAAGGGGGATGTCGATTGAAGCTGGTGATAAAGGGACGAATGTTTCCAGATGTACATCTCATGGTCTTACCTGCATTATGTGCTGATATCTTGTTAGGACATGACTTTCTTAAGCGACACGGACGTTTGGAAATGGAATTTGGTGGTACTGATACGCTTGCTGTTTGTGCACTCGCAGGGATGGAAATTGAGCCTCTGTCGCTGTTCCCCAATATGACCATGGACTGCACACCGGTAGCGGTAAAATCGCGGCGCTACTCACGAGCTGACGCGCAATTCATTGCGGAAGAGACAGCCCAGATCTTAACGGAAGGTATCATAGAACCTAGCCGGTCACCGTGGCGGGCACAGGTCTTAGTGGTGCGAAGTGAGGCGCATCGCAAACGAATGGTAATCGACTATTCGCAGACGATTAATCGATTTACACAGCTGGACGCCTACCCCCCTCCCGGGAATGGACGCCCTGGTTCGACAGGTTGCCCAGTACTCAGTCTATAGCACTTTCGATCGACGTAGTGCGTATCATCAGATCCCCATCTCCGAGGCCGACCGCATCTATACCGCGTTTGAATCAGGTCAAAGGTTATACCAGTTCACCCGACTACCTTTTGGGGTGACGAACGGGGTTTCCTGTTTTCAGAGGGCTATGGACGACCTCATCACTAAGGAGAACTTGACCGATGTCTTTGTATATTTCGACAATCTTACGGTTTGCGGGCATGACCAGGGGCATCATGATGCGAATCTAAAGCGCTTCCTCGAGGTCACGCAGAGGTATCGCTTAACCATGAATGAGGCTAAGTGTCGTTACTCCATGCACACGATAGATCTTCTGGGGTACACCGTGACCCACGGCTCTGTTGCTCCTGATAAGGAGCGTCTGCGACCCTTGCTCGATATGGCCCCGCCCTGCGATCAAGCTTCGCTGAAGCGTGCTCTTGGGCTGTTCGCCCATTATTCTAAGTGGGTGCAAAATTTCTCCACGAAACTCCACCCACTTGTGGCCTGCGATGCGTTCCCCATGAGCCCAGCCGCATTGGCTGCCTTTAGGGGCCTTAAGTCCGACATCGCTGGCGCCACTGTGGCGACGATCGACGAGAGCAAATCTTTCGTCTTAGAAAGTGATTCTCGGATCATGCGATAGCGGCGACTCTCTCCCGGGGTGGGGGCACCCTGTGGCTTGCTTTTTGCAGACTCTCACCTCCGCTGAGCGGAGGCATTCGTCTGTCGAAAAGGAAGCGTACGCGATCGTCGAGTCGATTCGGCGATGGCATTCGTACATGCTCCGGCGATGCTTCCAAATCATCACGGACCAACAAAGCATGGCGTTTATGTACAGCACCTTACATGCTCAACGCATTAAGAATGAGAAAATCACTCGCTGGCGTATTGAACTCGCCGACTTCTGCTACACCATCAAATATCGCCCGGGGAAGGATAACCTGGTCACCGACGCCTTATCGAGGCCGGCTACGTGTGCGGGTCTCATAACTTTGGAGGGTCTGCGCGCTTTGCACGACACTATGTGTCATCCTGGGGTGACGCGTTTCGCTCATTTTGTGCGTCATGGTAATCTGCCGTACTCGGTTGAGGACATCCGCCGGGTCTGCCGCGACTGCGCTGTATGTGCGGAACTCAAACCGCGTTTTTACAACCCTCCCATGGGGACGCTGGTCAGGGCTACTAGACCGTGGGAGAGATTGGTGATGGATTTCAAAGGCCCGTTGCCGGTGTCGAGTAACTCTCGTTATCTGCTCACTATCGTTGATGAGTACTCGCGATTCCCTTTCGCTTACACGTGCGCAGATATGATGGCTGCCACAGTCATACGATGCCTGCAGAATTTGTTTTCTATGTTTGGGTATCCGGCCTACGTGCATACAGATCGGGGTGCGGTGTTCCTGTCCCAGGAAGTGAGGTGCTTCTTCCTCCAAAATAATGTCGCTTCGAGTTACACCACTCCGTACAGACCACAGGTGAATGGGCAGGTCGAACGCTTCAATGGGATCATATGGAGGGCCGTCATGCTAAGCCTCAGGACCGTCGACCGGGGCCTAGATAAATGGGCTTGGTCGCTACCGGCGGCGCTGAACTCGATCAGGGCTCTACTATGTACGGCCACCAACCAGACTCCTCACAAAAGACTGTACCACCACCCTAAAAGCTCGGGTAGTATCCGATCTTTACCCAGTTGGCTCGCTGAGCCGGGGCCGGCCTATCTCAAACGTGCGGTTCGCACGAGCAAGTATGATCCCTTCGTGGATAAGGTGCAGGTACTCCAGGCTAATCCCGAGCATGCTCGTGTGATGACGGCAGATGGACGTGAGTCCACTGTCTCCGTACGCCATCTCGCCCCTTGTGGGGTCATCGACCCTTATAGGGATATCGACGAACCGAGTTACGAGTCTATGGACTCTCCCGAAGCTCCCCCTATGGAGCATCTGCCGTCCCTCCCTTCGCCAGATACACCCCTGCCTGAAGGCACTGAGGTGCCCCCTCCGACACCTGCCTCCAGCGGCTACTCCGATGCAGGGGACTCCGGGCTTGGGGATGTCATACCCGGTAGTTTCCGGACCCGTGCTGGCAGGATAATTCGCCGCCCTGACTGCTACGGATGGACCGACTGAGATGGATTGACATCCCTAATCAATTAATGCTGACGCACGCTTGATTCCTGCCTAGCGGCAGTGTAGTTCTAACGGCGGGGAGAATGTAGTGAAAATGTATCAAAGTTGAACCCAGGTGTGATGCTCGCTTAAACCACTGAGAGGTGTCTATAAGACCTCGGATGTCCGTGACTTCGGGCCACTCCTGCGACATTATTCTATGACATGTAGACTCAGATGGTACGTACCCACTCATATTCTAGGCTTGCTTGCATTGACTAATACTAGGGCGTGCCCGTATGTGGGTGCAAAAAAACATGCGTGCAAACAACAACAACAACAAAAAACTTTGAAACCACGTGGCAGTAACGACCACAGAACCCCCCCTCTATTTACATGAAATGGTTTGGTCCATTCGCAAAGCCAAAGCGAACGGCTTGCGAGTACGGTAGAACCCCCCCCCCCCCCCTCTATTTACATGAAATGGTTTGGTCCATTCGCAAAGCCAAAGCGAACGGCTTGCGAGTACGGTGACCATACCTTGGGAACCACTTGTCCGATTAATTTCAAACCTTGAAAAGGCACATCCTCGGGTCCCCAGCAATATACCTGGCAAGTTTCAAGTATATCGGACCCGTGGTTGTCGAGAAACAGCGGTCACAGACAAACACACACACACACACACACACACAGACACACAGAGATTACTGGAATTATAGATAGATTTATCGATCCTTCCTATATGATGCCAAGATCCTGATATATATTGCATGATTGTATTTTACAGGATGATGACAGAGATCTGATTGTTATTAAACCTCCCTACGGGACAAAGTTGTGGACTTGATTGATTTTCACAACACTCGTCATTGACGACCTTAAGATATTTTGCGAAAAAGTCGTTGACTCTGTGACGGGAAAAACCATAGGCACGACCAATCGAGACATTTTCAGGTTTTCTAATGCTGATGTCAGGGTGTCTTTGTAGAAAACCATTAAACCATTCACGGCCAGATTTTTCCATGGCATGAAAAGGGTTTGGTATACTATTTCTGCAGCAAAATTGAAATACCAAATCCTGTATGTCAGAGCGGGTCAACCCATACAGTGATTTCTTGAAGTCCAGAATTATATCATGAAGGCTGGACCCTTGTGCCTCACCAAAAACTGGCTTTCTACCGGGTCTCTAAGTCACCATCACTGGTGCATCTTTTCCTGTATGACGTCGTAGCGTATTACGTGGAACACGACCAATCAGAGCTGAGGATCTGGTCACATGACAGGGTGATGTGATTACGTCTGATGTCATTACGGCGGTACGGCGGCTGACTCTCCACACTCCGGCATTTTGATTCCAATTTCGTTCAGGCCGAACACATCGTCGAACCTGTCATATATCACAATCGCCATGCCCCACCTTTACGTTTTTCATTCAGTGTGAAACACAAACAAACCGATTGTTAAAATGACCATCAAATATCGAAAGCATCGGCGTTACGGCTCTTCCAACAATACGGTATGTATCGGCCTTAGGCTTCATGCCTCACCTTCAGGCTGCTTCCGACAAATTAAGCCCAGGTTTCTTCATACGATCGTGTATCGTTTCAGTAGTATCGTTTTCGTAATCGTAATAATATAATAAATATGACCATAACACTCAAATCCCAAAGTTGATGGATTGAAGCGGTGTATGGTTCATTAATCAATGATAAGCGGTGTACGGTACAAACAACCACGGAAGTAAGAAATTCGCCTCGGTTTTTTTTTATAGCATCTTATTAATCCAACCCTTGTGGGGCATATAGATTACAGTAGATCTTCCCTCAGTTCTGTAAGTAAAACTTTCCTCACGGATGTCGGGATTACTCCAAATTTATTTGTTTAATGTTATAAACAACATTAGTGACGGTTTGAAAAGCTAATCATTTGTGTTTGTGGTTTATATAATATATTAAAAGCACGGCTACGCCGCTGTTAGACTTTCGGTCTTGTTCTTCTCCAACGCGCTGTTTCACGGCATTTTTATTCAACAACAAAGACATGCATCTTGATCACGATATGATTAATTTTTTTTTTTTTTTTTGTATACTGAATCGAGGCTCGTGAAAGAGCTAACATCACGATATGATGCTAGGTTATCTCAACCTTGCTCTCGTAGCCTTCTTCATTGCCCATGTTCATTTGCTGTATCTTCAGAGACATGTTTTGGCAACAAATTAGGCGACGACGCAAACAGAGACTTCGTACAAGAATTAGTCAGGCTCACTATGTTAACAAATCTAATTTCGTTCAAAATTTTGGGAGATTAGCAAACCTGTACATTTTTGGAATATTCAGAGCATGGAGAATCCGAAAATCAATGTTGGCATTTGCACAAACACCTGCATGGCCGCCATTTTGGATTTTCAAAATGGCCACCATAAAATACATATTTTGCGCTATCTCGGCTTCTCGTCAACCTAGAAACTTAATTAAATATGCTAATCTTATGTTTTCTGGGTCAAGGAATCCAATAAAGACCTCAAAATAGTGCTTATTATTATTATAGAAAAGCAACAAACAAAGGTGATTGAAAACCATTGTCTTGTAGCGGTTACCGGTAGCATGACACAATTACCCTGCACCGGCCGATGATGACGCAACCGGCGAGCGGTCACGTGTCCAGACTCACCCGGGCGTGTTGAGACTTGCCTTTACCGGGCGAACGCTTGCCTTGCATACCACGCCCCGTTGAGAGGCGTGGCTTATCTATTTGCATACCACGCCCCGCCTGAGAGGCATGGCTTTTGTGTGTTGAGTTTCTGATATATATTGCCGCCCGTTCGATGGGCTGATTCAGTGCTTTTGAGTTCCTTTGAGTGAGGCGGGAATAAATAGCTCAGAGAAACTTAATTCCTGGCGTCGTCCATT
This sequence comes from Myxine glutinosa, assembly GCF_964187855.1. NCBI lineage: Eukaryota > Metazoa > Chordata > Myxini > Myxiniformes > Myxinidae > Myxine > Myxine glutinosa. The sequence goes on from NC_136262.1 coordinate 180,473,396, forward strand.
TTGTCCGATTTTATCGTGCGAGCACAGCTCCCACAATTGGTGACCCCTTTCTACGAACACGGCGATGGAGTCAGCTGTAGCTTTGAAGCTCCCGGGCTTTTGCGAATCTCACGCGGCCATTTGGTTTGCTCAAGCGGCTTCTCAATTCGCCCTGCGGAACATTACGGAGGACACGACGCGCTACCACCACGTGGTCTCCGCGCTCAACGCCTCCGCCACTGCCCGGGTCCTGAGCTTCCTACAGCACCCGCCGGACCCCGACAAATACGGCGTGCTCAAAGGCCTACTCCTCGGTGCGTTTGGACTCACGGAGACCGAACGCGCACGACAACTACTACACCTCCCGGAGCTGGGCGAGGCCCGTCCGTCCGAAAGCATGGACCACATGCTTGCTCTTCTCGGTGACCACAGCCCGGACTTCCTCTTCCGCGAGCTGTTTCTCCAGCGGCTACCAGGGCAGGTATGGTTAGCTTTGGCTAATTCGCCCATCACGGACCCTCGCGCCCTGGCCAAGGAGGCCGATAAATTTTGCTCGGCCAGGCGACACGTCGGAGCGGCCGCCTGGAACCCTGGGCCGACCGAGGCAACGCCCGTGCCACGACCGGCGCCTCCACCGGCCGAGTCCGCGCCACTGACGGCTGCGGCCGCTGCGACGCCCCGTCGACCGAACCCGACGGGACCGCCGGAGCCTCCACCAGAGCGGACCATGTGCTATTACCATGCCAGGTTCGGGCAGAAGGCCAGAACGTGCCGCCCACCATGCACTTTCGGCGGGTCGGGAAACGACCAGGTCGGCGCTCGCTGCCTGCCATGAGCGTCGGCCATTCAGGCAGCCTTCTGTTTATCACGGACACGGAGTCCGGGCGGCGTTTTTTGTGTGACACCGGCGCTCAGCTGAGCGTGATACCCGCCTCGGTGGAGGACAAACAGGCCACGCTTTGCGGCCCTGCCTTGGTCGCCGCAAACAGTTCCTCCATCCGCACCTTCGGTTCACGCAGCGTCGCATTCTGCTTCGGGAGCCAGCGCTTCAGGTGGGACTTCATCACGGCGAACGTGCCCATGGCCATGCTGGGTGCAGATTTTCTTTGCGCGCATGGGCTTTTGGTCGACGTCAAACGGCGTCGGCTCATCAACGCGGAGACCTTCAGCTCGCTCGTTTGCTCATTGAGTGGCTCCGCTCCGACCAAGCTAGCCTGCGCGCTCCCGGCCGTGGACGATTTCACCCGCCTACTCGCCGAGTTTCCCGCCCTCACGCAGCCGACGTTTTCGGCCGTCGCCGTCAAGCACGGCGTCGAACACCACATCCCCGACCACAGGTCCACCGGTCTACGCCAGGGCTCGCCGCCTCGACCCGGCCAAACTCGCTGTAGCGAAGGCGGAATTCGACGCGCTGGAGCGATTGGGAATTGTGCGGTGCTCGAATAGCGCGTGGGCCTCGCCCCTGCACATCGTGCCCAAACCGGGTGGCGGATGGCGACCATGCGGCGATTACTGCCGCCTCAACGACGCCACCACCCCCGACCAGTACCCGATACCACACATACAGGACTTTTCCGCCCGTTTGGCGGGGCGGGTGATCTTCTCCAAGGTCGACCTCATTCGGGCCTACCAATAGGTACCTGTCCGGCCGCCGACGTTCCGAAGACGGCTGTAATTACACCCTTTGGCCTCTTCGAGTTCCTCCGAATGCCGTTCGGCCTTAAGAACGCGGCCCAGGCCTTCCAGCGGCTGATGGACAGTGTGCTGCGCGATCTCACCTTTCTGTTCGTCTACCTGGATGACATTCTCATCGCCAGCACTTCCCGGGCGGAGCACCTCGTCCACCTGCGCACGCTTTTTGAGCGCCTCGGCCAGCACGGCCTCATCATCAACCCGGCGAAATGCCAGTTTGGCGTAACGGCCGTCGACTTCCTGGGGCACCGCATCACGAAGCGCGGGGCCGTCCCGCTGTCTACCAAGGTGGAGGCAGTCACAAGTTTCCCGCGCCCTCGCTCCATCAAGGCCCTACAGGAATTTTTGGGGATGGTAAATTTCTACCACCGGTTCGTGCCTCGCGCCGCCCAACTCATGCGCCCCCTGTACGAAGCCCTTCGGGGCAGGCCGGCCAAGCACGACGTCGCCTGGACCACAGAGATGGACGCGGCGTTCACGGGCGCTAAGCTGGCCCTCGCCAACGTGACCATGCTGGCGCACCCGGCGCTCGACGCACCCATCGCCCTCACCACGGACGCTTCCGACTACGCGGTGGGCGCCGTGCATGAACAGTGGGTGAACGGAGCTTGGCAACCGCTGGCCTTCTTCAGCCGGCAGCTTCGCCCTAACGAGCGCAAGTATAGCGCTTTCGACCGCGAGCTCCTCGGCCTTTACCTGGCTGTTCGCCACTTCCGCCATCTTTTGGAGGGCCGCCTGTTCACGGCGTTTGTGGACCATAAACCCCTGGTCTTCGCCATGGCCAAGGTTACGGAGCCGTGGTCGGCCCGCCAGCAGCACCACCTCTCCGCCGTGTCCGAATTCATGACGGACATCCGGCATGTCGCGGGCAAGGACAACGCTGTGGCCGATTGCCTCTCCCGCGATCCGGCGTGAACGCCGTCCACCTGGGTGTGGACTTTGCCCGCATGGCGGCCGACCATACCGCTGACCCCATGGTGCAAGCCCTCCGGACAGCGGACACAGGCCTGTGGTTGGCTGACGTCCCCTTCGAGGAAACAGGCACAGTTCTCCTGTGCGACATCTCCCTGGGCCAACCTCGCCCCATCGTGCCCACCGGATGGTGGCGGCACATTTTTGACGCCCTCCACGGCCTTTCCCACCCGGGCCGGAAAGCATCACAGAAGCTCGTGGCAGCGAAATTCGTCTGGCACGGGCTCCGTAAAGACGTCCACGACTGGGCCAATGCCTGTGTCGCCTGCCAGCGCGCGAAGGTCCACCGGCACACCCAGGCCCCGTTGGCACCATTCGACGTGCCCGCGCGGTGCTTCGATCACGTCAATGTGGACCTGGTGGGACCCTTTCCCTCCTCGCGGGGCTTCACCCACCTCTTCACAATGGTGGACAGGACCACCAGGTGGCCGGAGGCCGTCCCGCTGGCATCAACAACATCCGCCGACGTGGCGCAGGCCTTCATTGGCACCTGGATTGCCCATTTCGGCGCCCCCTCCATCTCCTCCGATAGAGGCCCGCAATTCACCTCCGATCTTTGGGGCGCGGTCACCCAGGCCTTGGGGGTCAAGCTTCACCACACCACGGCCTACCACCCCCAAGCCAACGGCTTGTGCGAGCGGTTCTACCGCTCGATGAAGGCCGCTCTCAGGGCCAGCCTCCAGGATGACGGTTGGGCCTACAGGCTCCCGTGGGTCCTATTGGGCCTCCGAACGGCCCCTAAAGAGGACCTCCAAGCTTCCACCGCCGAGTTTGTCTACGGCCAGCCACTGCGCGTGCCGGGCGAATTCATCCCTGATGCCACCGGCCCCTGGTCCGCGGCTCGCCAACGCTCGGTCCTCCAGGAGGCCGCCAGGAGATTTGCCCCCGTGCCCACATCCCACCATGGCTGCCCCCAACCCCACGTCCCCCCAGCACTTCGCCCTGCGGAGTACGTTTTTATCCGGCACGACGCACACCAGGGACCGCTCCGGCCGCTGTACGATGGACCTTTCCGGGTCCTGAAGAGGGACGACAAGTCGTTCACCATCGACATCGGCGGCAAGGCGGACCGCATCTCCGTGGACCGTCTCAAGCCGGCCCATTTGGACCTCGACCAACCTCCACGGTTGGCCCTTCCTCCACGACGGGGCCATCCCCCGTCAACCAGGCCCCCCGCCCGACCATCCACCGCCCCGCCACCTACCACCCCCACACGAATCGCCAGGGGCCGTTTTGGCCGGGTCATCAAGACCTCCCTCAAACTGACTCTCCCGGTGCATGTTAATTCTGGGGGGGGCGCGTGTAGCGGTTACCGATAGCATGACACAATTACCCTGCACCGGCCGATGATGACGCAACCGGCGAGCGGTCACGTGTCCGGACTCGCCCGGGCATGTTGAGACTTGCCTTTACCGGGCGAACGCTTGCCTTGCATACCACGCCCCGTTGAGAGGCGTGGCTTATCTATTTGCATACCACGCCCCGCCTGAGAGGCGTGGCTTTTGTGTGTTGAGTTTCTGATATATATTGCCGCCCGTTCGATGGGCTGATTCAGTGCTTTTGAGTTCGTTTGAGTGAGCCGGGAATAAATAGCTCAGAGAAACTTAATTCCTGGCGTCGTCCATTTTGTCCGATTTTATCGTGCGAGCACAGCTCCCACAGTCTTTATATTCGTGATATAACTGTATTACATAATACATGATATTGCAAGTCCTTTGAAGTTATAGGTATGGGTTTATAAAGCAAGAAAGCAGCCTTGATAGTATCAGATTGAACTATAAGTCCTATACACAGGATCTACTAGGTCTATACCGTTCAGGAATATGCTTTTACACATCTTCATCGCTGTCCTGAGTGTCATTTTCGCAAAGGCGTCTACGCAAATGCCAACATTAATTTTTGGATTCCTCATGCTCTGAATATTCCAAAAATGTATAGTTTTGATAATCTCCAAAAAATTTGAACGAAAAAACATAGTGAACCTGACTACAAGTTGAGATGTCGACATGCTATCTATCTATGCTATATGCGTCGATATGCTATATGCTATCCTGTGCACGTTCTTCATACTCTTAATTCTGTTCTGAATAGCCGTTACAGATCTAAGAAAGCCGGCTTTCCCCAAACGCTTTGCGATGGCCGTATGAACGATAAGGTTGCGTTCAGAGCCATCGAGTTCGCCTTGTATCTCCGACGATGACCACATTTCCAGTAAAATTCCCACTTCGGCCTTCTCCCATGGACGTTCCTTTTCTTCTTCAGACTTGGCTCTGCTTTTTGCTTTCGCTTTTGGCATTTTACTTTGAAAACGCTGAGAAATCTACACGTGGGTCATTCCCCGGCTCTTGGGGACGTGTGAACGCAGCCTCCTTGGTATGTTGATCAGCTTTGCACAACCGGATTTAGGGAGTTTCTCCCATTCTTCCTTGCAGATTTGCTCAAGCTTTGTGAAGTTGGATGGTGATCATCGGTGAACAGCAATCGTCAAGTCTTTCCACAGATTCTCAATGGGATTCAAGTCTTAGCTTTGGCTGGTCCACTCAAGGACTTTCACATTCTTGTTCCGAAGCCATTCCAGTGTTGCTTTGGCTGTACACTTGGGGTCATTGTCCAGTTGGAATGTAAATATTTGCCACTGTCTAAGGTCTTTTGCATTCTGAAGCAGCTTCTCCTCAAGGATTTGCCTGTATTTGGCTCCATTCATTGTTCCCTCTATCCTTACAAGTCTCCCAGTCCCTCCTGCTGAAAAGCATCCCCATAGCATGATGCTGCCCCGACCATGCTTCACGGTAGGGATGGTGTTAGATGGGTGTTGAGCTGTGCTTGGTTTCCATCAGACGTAGCACTTTACATTCAGGCCAAAGAGATAGGTTTTGATCTCATCAGACCACAGAATCTTTTGCCTCATGCTCTTATTATTTCATGTGCCTTTTTCTCAGGAGTGGCTTCCGTCTAGCCACTCTCCCATAAAGCCTGGATTTGTGAAGTGCTGAAGAGACTGTTGTCCTTCCAGCAGGTTCTCCCATCTCAGCCAAGGAACTTTGTAGTTCTGTCAGAGTGGTTATTGGGTTCTTGGTCACCTCCCTGACCAGGGTCCTTCATGCCCGGTTGCTCAGTTTGGTGGGACGGCAGCTCGGTTGTTGTTTGTTACTCACCTTATCCAGCTGCTTTGCCATCCAGCTTTTGCCATTCGTACGAGGTGTGCATTGTGTGGGTATGTCAACCATCTCACCATTTAGATCACCCTTTCGGCTCTTCACATGTCATGCCTCCGGTATCAATCTGTGCCGTTTGTTGGACGTCAAGTCTAGTACACGGGTCCCATCAAAGTCAAATTTGTGGCCAGATTGCAGGCAATGACATGTTATGGGTTATGGCTGACTGTGTCACCTTTCCAAGTCCAACTGCTCTATCATGTTCATCTAGCCTTTGGTTCAAATGTCGTCCAGTTTCACCAATGTATAATTGGTCAGTCTTTCTGTCTTTGCATGATGAATGGTAAACGACTCTGGATTTATCACCAGTTGATATTGTGTTCTTCAGTTCTGAAGTGACATTGCAGATGGTGCTCGAGGCTTGTAGGCTACACCAATCCGTGCGCTGCGTGAAGCCATCTTGCCAAAACTTTCAGAAAGGCCCAGGTAGTACGGAAGTATACAGTGCCCAAGCGTGTCTGGCTCCTTCTGTTCTGTCTGTTGAAGTTATTTCAGGTTAGGGAGTATCACTTTGCTATATCCCTTTTTTTTTTTTTTTTGGGATACAACATTGAGGCTCGTGTAAGAGCTAATATTGATCACAAAAAGACAAACTGACACATAAAACATATGATAAAGGGAGTAGGACACAAGATGGGGAGAGAGGGAAGCACACAAGTACAACATTTGAGAATTTTTGAAGTATTAACAAATAACGATCCCCACAACCCCCACTCACCATCCTCACCTCCCCCCCCCCCCGCCCCCCGCCCAGGTATCTTTTTACAGTAGTGTATCGTTTCAGTAGTAACGTTTTCATAATAGTAATAATAATAATATAGTAAATATAACCATAATACTTTAATGCCAATGTCGTGAAAGGAAGGTTTATGGATTGAAGCGGTATATGGTTCATGATCAATGATGAGCGGTGTTCGGCACTAATATTAACAAGCATCTAGCGTAAGGACTCGACTTTGTTATCCCTTTTACGCCGCACCCAGTGACCCGATGCCCACGGCACTAATGGATTTACGATCTATGAACCGCGCTCTTTGTTTATCACGTACAGCCAGACTCGAAAAATCTGAATTAGCCGACGTTGGGGCCCATAAGCATCCGATTAACTGCCGATACGACGCCATCTTACGACGCCAGCGTATTGGCGTCTGCTGGGCGAAGGCGAAGCAAGCCGTCCGCTGATTGGACAGTCGAAGGCGACAGCAAGCCGTCCACTGAGTGGACAATCCCAGAGTGGTGCTATGCCGATTCCTATTACGAATCCATTCATTTTTCAAAAGTATATCATAGCGTTGTCATTTAAGTAGATTGCAATAAATACGTTGCTCATTTCCGCACTCTTCATTCTCATTTTTCTTCCTAACTCTTACTCAGACAAGCAAATCCCCTATGCCATCCATAATGGTACACTCTATCCATACACCACATCCTCCCTTCCATGGATGTTCCACAGGTTTTGGCTAGTTCTGAGTATTGCGCTGCAATACATGTTCCCTACCGGCAGTCTGTCGTCCTGAAAACTGTTGGGGAAATTACCAAGGGTTATTTACCCACAGGTTCTGAATCGTTCCCAATCGCTAATTACCTCAGGACGGGTTCACCTGTGATTCGCACTCGGGACTTCGATTTATTCACCTTGCAGACAGGTCAGCAGAAGCACGAGAAAATAAGTTGTTGATAAAGAACCTTTCGAGTCGCTAAATATCAGTAATTTATTATATTTTCCGGTTCACGATCAATGATCGATGTGTATATATATGTAGTTCGGCTTGGCTCCGCCCCTCCTGAAAGCGCGCGCTGTGTCGCGCTTTTGATGTTCGCGAGACGAGGCTGAGGGCGCGCGGTGCGGCTTGAGGAGAACTCTAGAATAAACAAAGTGCCATAACTTTGTCAAAAATGATCGAAACGTCGTGAAGTTCGAACTTGATCTGTAACTTATCATGAGGAAACCATGTGCCAAGTTTGAAATCATTAGCATTAAGAGTTTAGAAAAAAACGTCCGGAAAACTATTCTTTGCGTGACGGACGGACGGACGGACGGACTGACGGACTGACGGACTGACGGACGGAGGGACGGCATGCAAACCTATAGTCCCCTCTGGTGTACACCGGTAGAAGACTAATAACTGAGGAAGTAAGGAATTCACCTTGGTTTTTTTATGGTAATATCATTTTCGAAATAATGATAACGTTGTGGCGGACACGAAGCTCACTGGCGTGAGGGCATCATTCCACGCACCAAGTGGGCGGCGGCCACGCCCGAGGGGTAGGCGTGGCCGCGGGATATACACCGGGCGCGCAGCCCGGAGCGCGCTAGTGCTACAGTGAGCTCTTTTAATAAAGACTCTTAAACTCACCGCGTTGTCCGCTTCCTTCTTGTTGTGCAAGCAAGCGCGCGTAGCACCGCGCTTCATTTGGTGACCCTCCGACGTTCTGGTCAGCCGTCGCTGACCACCCGAATACGCCATCGCAATGGCAAACAACGCGGTCCAAATGAAACTCCCCGAGTTCTGGGAGACGCAAGCCGAAGTCTGGTTCCTGCAGGCAGAAGCCCAGTTCCGACTTTGAGGCATCACGGTGGACGAGACCAGGTACTGCCACGTGGTCGCTTCCCTTGGGCCCGGCACGGCCGGCCGCGTCGTGTCGGTCCTGAGGAACCCACCGGCCGACGGCAGGTACAAGGCGATCAAGCGTCTCCTCCTCGCCACGTTCGGCCTCACGGTGGACGCACAGGCCGACCGCCTCCTGGACCTCCCCGAGCTCGGTGACACGCCACCGTCGGTCCGCATGGACCATATGCTGTCGTTGTTGGGCGACGAAACCCCGAACGCTCTTTTCCGGGCGTTATTTCGACGCCAGCTGCCGGCACGAGTCCGCCTCGCCTTAGCCGGTTCTGTGACGACAGAACCCCGGGCTCTCGCTGCCGAAGCCGACAGGTTCTTCGCGGCTTTGGATGCGCAGGCGAGTTTTGGCGTGGCCGCCGCGCATCCCGAGGCTGACCCTGATGCTGATGCACCACACCTCAGGGATCCCGAGGCTGACGCACACCGCGTGGCCGCCACCACGCCACGCCCACCGCCACCACGAAAACCGCGGCCTCCGCCTTCGCCGCAAACCTGGTACCATTTCCATGCCAGGTTTGGCCACAAGGCGAGGAATTGTTGCCCGCCGTGCTCCTTCGGCAAGTCGGGAAACTACAAAGCCGGCGCTCGGTAGCGGCCCTGAGCGTCGGCCATTCCGGCAGCCTTCTTTTTATAACAGACACCTTGTCCGGGCGCCGTTTCCTATGCGATACGGGGGCACAGGTGAGCGTTATCCCTGCCTCTATGTCCGACAAGCACACCGCGGGCCGGGGCCCCGCGTTGCTTGCCGCGAACGGAACACCCATACGCACATTCGGGAAGCGCTGCCTCTCCCTGCGGTTCGGAAGGCAACGCTTCGAGTGGACGTTCATAACCGCTCATGTCCCCATGGCACTGCTCGGTGCGGACTTCCTCTGTGCACACGGGTTGTTGGTAGATGTGAAGAACAGACGTCTCGTCCAGGCTGAAACATTCAGCTCGCTTGCTTGCGCGCTGAGCAGCGCGTTGAGCGGCTCACTGAGCGGCTCACCGAGCGGCTCGCCAAGCGGCTTGCTGAGCGGTTCGGTCCCGGTGAGGTTAGTTTGTACGCTTCCGGCAGCGGACGACTTCACCCGCCTCCTCGCCAGCTTCCCGGCCCTTACGTGGCCCACCTTCTCGGCGGGGGCTGTCAAGCACGGGGTGGAACACCACATCCCCACCGCCGGGCCACCGGTCTACGCCCGGGCACGCCGCCTCGAGCCGACGAAGCTCGCGGTGGCTAAAGTGGAGTTCGCTATGCTGGAGCGGCTCGGCATCGTGCGGCGCTCCGAGAGTGCTTGGGCGTCGCCGCTTCACATTGTGCCCCCAATCGCACACCCAGGCCCCATTGGCCCCGTTCACGGGGGATGGCGACAGTGCGGGGACTACCGGCGCCTCAACGACGCCACCACCCCTGACCGTTACCCCGTCCCCCACATCCAGGACTTCTCCGCCCGGTTGGCGGGCATGTCCTTCTTTTCGAAGGTGGACCTCATACGCGGCTACCATCAGGTCCCCGTCAGGCCGGAGGACATCCCGAAGACGGCGGTCATCACGCCGTTCGGACTTCGAATTTCTTCGGATGCCCTTCGGTTTGAAGAATGTGGCTCAGGCGTTCCAGCGACTCATGGACAGCGTCTTGCGCGACTTGGATTTTGTGTACGTATACCTGGACGACATCGTCGTCGCCAGCGCGTCCCGCGAAGAGCACCTTCACCATCTCCGCACGCTCTTCGAACGTCTGGGCCAGCACGGCCTGATCGTGAACCCCGCCAAGTGCCGGTTCGGTGTCGCTGAAATCGACTTTTTGGGGCACCGCATCACCAGGCATGGGGCCGTCCCCCTACTGGCCAAGGTGGAGGCGGTGAAGGGGTTTCCGCGCCCCCGCACGATCAAGGGGCTCCAGGAGTTCCTGGGCATGGTGAACTTTTACCATCGGTTCCTGCCCCGCATCGCCCAGCTCCTGCGCCCCTTGCACGAGGCCCTCCGAGGGAAGCCGGGCAAAGGTGACGTTACCTGGACCGCGCAGATGGACGTGGCATTCGCAGGCGCGAAGCTCGCCTTGGCTAACGCCACCATGCTCGTGCACCCGGCACCCGATGCACTGATCGCCCTCACCACCGACGCCTCGGACTACGCGGTGAGCGCGGTGCACGAGCAATGGGTGCATGGTGCTTGGCAACCGCTGGCGTTCTTCAGCCGGCAGCTTCGCCCGCCCGAACGCCGCTATAGTACCTTCGACCGCGAGTTGCTCGGGCTTCACCTGGCGGTCAGGCACTTCCGCCATCTGCTCGAGGGCCGTGCGTTCATGGCCTTCGTCGACCACAAGCCACTGGTCTTCGCGATGGGCAAGGTCGCCGAGCCGTGGTCGGCCCGGCAGCAGCGTCACCTCTCGGCCGTGTCCGAGTACACGCCGGACATCCGGCACGTCGCGGGGAAGGACAACCCGGTGGCGGATTGCCTTTCCCGGTCCGTCGCCCACGCCGTCCACCTTGGCATCGACTATGCCCGGATGGTGGCGGACCAGGCCGCCGACCCCGGCGTCCAGGCCTTGCGGACTGCCGTCACAGGCCTCCGCGTCACCGAGGTGCCGTTCGACGGCGCGGCCCTCTTGTGCGACGTCTCCCTCGGGCGGCCTCGCCCCATCGTGCCCGCGGGCTGGCAGCGCCAGGTTTTTGACGCCATCCACGGCCTGTCCCACCCGGGCACGAAGGCCTCCCAGAGGTTGGTCGCCGACAAGTTTGTCTGGCATGGCCTCCGGAAGGCCGTCCACAGCTGGACCAGGATGTGCCTCGCGTGCCAGCGCGCGAAGGTGCACCAGCACACCCAGGCCCCATTGGCCCCGTTCACGGTGCCGGAACGAAGGTTCGACCACGTACACGTGGACCTGGTGGGACCTCTGCCCCCCTCGCGGGGTTTCACCCATGTCCTGACGATGGTGGACCGCATCACCCGGTGGCCGGAGGCCGTGCCTTTGGTGGCGACGGCGGCGGCGAACGTCGCACAGGCGTTCATCGCCACCTGGGTCGCACGGTTCGGCGCCCCCTCGGACATATCGTCCGACCGCGGCCCCCAGTTCACCTCGGAGCTCTGGGGGGCGGTCGCGCAGGGGCTCGGGGTCCAGCTGCACCGAACGACGGCCTACCACCCCCAGGCCAATGGCCTGTGCGAGCGGTTCCACCGCTCGTTGAAGGCCGCGCTCCGGGCCACCCTCCGCGACGGCGGCTGCGTCGACAGGCTCCCCTGGGTCCTGCTGGGCCTCCGGACGGCACCCAAGGACGACCTGCGCGCATCCGCGGCGGAGTTGGTCTTCGGACAACCGCTGCGGGTGCCGGGCGAGTTCCTCCCCGACCCCACGGCACCATGGTCCGCGGCGCAGGAGTGCTCCGCGCTGCAGGAGACGGCCCGGAGGTTCGCCCCGGTGCCGACGGCGCACCACGGGCACCCGCCTACCCACGTCACCCCAGAGCTTCGCACCGCGGAGTACGTCTTCGTCCGGCACGACGCCCACCGGACACCACTGCGGCCCCCGTACGATCGGCCTTTCCGCGTGCTGGAGACCGGGGTGAAACATTTCACCTTGGACATCGGCGGTACTCCCGACCGCGTCTCGGTGGATCGCCTCAAACCGGCCCACCTCGACGTGGACCACCCACCGCCGGTGGCCCGGCCCCCGTGTCGGGGCCGCCCCCCTGTGGGCGGACCCCCGGCACCGCCCAGGCCCGCCGGCACGCCGCCCCCCGGTCCTGCGCCCATCCCGGGTGCAGCCGGAGGCATCCCAGCTGGCATCCCTGCACCCCGGACGCCTCCGGTCGCCAGAGGGCGCTTCGGCCGGGTCATCCGTTTGCCCCGCAAACTGGCCCTCCAGGTGCGCGGGAATTCTGGGGGGGCGCGTGTGGCGGACACGAAAGCTCACTGGCGTGAGGGCATCATTCCACGCACCAAGTGGGCGGCGGCCATGCCCGAGGGGTAGGCGTGGCCGCGGGATATACACCGGGCGCGCAGGCCGGAGCGCGCCAGTGCTACAGTGAGCTCTTTTAATAAAGACTCTTAAACTCACCGCGTTGTCCGCTTCCTTCTTGTTGTGCAAGCAAGCGCGCGTAGCACCGCGCTTCAACGTAACGTTAATATTATGGTAAATCTAATCGTAACACTAATCCCTTCGTAGTGACTGCAAACTTACAAGAAGTTAAAATATATCAGTTTTGTGTCCGTCACGTCATTACGTCTACTAGGGCATGCCCGTACTATATATATATCTAAAATTATATCCCCCCCCTCTATTTACATGGAATGGTTTGGTCCATTCGCAAAGCCAAAGGCAGAGCGAACGGCTTGCGAGTACGGTGACAATCCCCCCCCTCTATTTACATCAAATGGTTTGGTCCATTCGCAACGACCACAGAACCCCCCCCCCCTCTATTTACATGAATAGTTTGGTCCATTCGCAACGACCACAGAATGACAGAACCCCCCCCCCTCTATTTACATGCAATGGTTTGGTCCATTCGCAACGCCAAAGCGAATGGCGAACGGCTAAATCGCCATAGCTCGGTAAGTACTTGTCCGATTAATATGAAACCTTGAAAAGGCACATCCTCGGGTCCCCAGCAATATACCTGGCAAGTTGAAAGTATATCGGACCCGTGGTTGTCGAGAAACAGCGGTCACAGACAAACAAACGTACAAACGTACAAACGTACAAACAAACACACAGAGATTACTGGAATTATAGATAGATGATGTCATTACGACGGTTGACTCCACCGACCCACATTTTAATTTACTAGTATACCGGTACCCGCTCACTACGGGAGGGGCAGGAAGGGGCATTCCTCTTTGGGGTATATAGATTCCAGTCGATCTATGGTCGGGTCTCAAGAACATTGGGTGTGTGTTCATTTACCAAGTTTCTTGTGGAGAGATCGCCAAGTGGTTTAAGCATTCGAGCAAGCACTCCATTCAAAACCGTTAAGGAACGGCCGGCTTGGCAAGCGATAGCTAGCTTCTTGGTAAATGAGCACACCTCCAACCCAGTGGGGTATAATCTAGATTACAGTAGATCTTCGCTCAGTTTTGTTGGTGAAACATATACCTCATGGATGTCGAGATTCCTCCAAATTTCTTCGTTTAATGTTATAAACAGCATTAGTGACGGTTTGAAAAGCTAATAATATGTTTGTGGTTTATAATATTTTACAAGCCCGGCTACGTCACTGTTATACTTTTGGTCTTGTTCTTTGTTTGCCTGCTACTTCACGAAGAAATCCATGATGACGTCATATGGCCGCATCGATGAATTCAAAATCAACGCCATGGAGATGATTGGAAGACGTATGCTGAACGTTTGGAGTTATACTTTGAGGCGAATGGTATCTCGGAACAGCGATGGATGAAAGCAGTCGTACTGTCGGTATGTGGCGCAGAGACATTCACGTTGTTGAATAATTTGGTCATTGCCAAGGCCCATTAGGGGCCTGAAGTATTCGGAACTCGTGGAAGAGCTAATGGATCACTGCAACCCAACCCCGTCAGTTATTGTCCAACATTTAAATTATATATGAGCCGTCAGGCAACAGGAAAGTTAATTTCTGAATTTATTGCAGAGCTTAAGAAGCTCTCACAGTTCTGCGAGTTCGGTGAGGTACTCGAGAACATGCTGCGGGACCTGCATGTTGTTGGTGTTGGGGATGGTCGCATACGGTGACGACTGTTAGCCGAACGGACATTGAAATTTACGACAGCCAAGGACATTGCCATTGCCATGGAGAGTGCGGACAAAAACGTTGCTGACATCGGCATCACTCGCTCTTTATACGGTCAGGCACAGGCCAACACCACCGTCAATCGTGTCGAACAACCTTCATCACAGTGACGAAAAATGAATCCCAGACCCGGACGTCCATCACAAATGAGTTATGGGAGCAACATGTGTCATCGCTGTGATGGTCGGCATTCACCAGATGAATGTCCCTACAAAAACGCCACATGCCATTTCTGGCACAAGAGTGGCCATATCGCTCCAGCTTGTCTCTCCCGCAAACATAAAGAGAAAGCGGGTGGTACAAAGACACACCTCATTGGTTCGGAGTTGTATGCTGACGAGGCAACATCTGATTCTGGTGATACCTCCGCGATGCACGATGCACATCACATATTTCATGTCTTCTCTAAAAACAGAGCAGAACCTCTGCTGGCTCCCGTCGGTAATAACAATCGACGTTTGGAAATGGAGGTTGACACAGGTGCCGCTGTTTTGCTCATCAGCCGAGCTGCTTTCAACAACCTGTGGCGTGAACCTCACCGACCCAAATTGCACCGGACTTCCCATCTGCTCTCTACCTACACCAGTGAACAGATCAAACCCTGTGGAACTTGTGACGTCAGCGTGACTTATGGAAATCGTAAGTTCAACCTACCCCTGATCGACATCCCAGGTGATGAACCATCATTACTCAGTAGGAAATGGTTGGAGGTAATTGAACTCAACTGGAAGCAGATTCATCAATGTTGTGCAACCAATGCATCAAAACCACTTGAAGCAGTCCTGGCCAGATATGTAGACATCTTCAATGATAAGCTCGGTACTTTGCGGGGTTACTCCGCTAAACTCAACATTGACAAATATGCTAAACCAATTTTCTGCAAGGCTCGACCAGTTCCTTTTTCTCTGCGCGAAAAGGTTGACAAAAAGCTCGATCGACTCCAGGAACATCGGATCATTGAGCCAGTTCAATACTCAAATTGGGCTGCACCTGTTGTCCCCGTTGTCCAAGCTGATCAGTCTATTCATCTTTGTAGTGACTATAAAATGACAGTCAACAGATGCTCAGCACTAGACAACTATCCAATCCCACGGATTGATGATTTGTATGCTAAGTTGAGTGGAGGCCAAATTTTCAGCAAACTCGACCTCAAGTCAGCATATCTTCAACTTCTTCTCGAAGAAGAATCGAAGCAATACCTGACAATCAACACGCACCGTGGCCTGCACAAATACCACCAACTGAGTTTTGGGGTGAAGTCTGCCCCAGGGATATATCAGCGTTGTATGGACAGTTTGTTTGCTGCAGAACGGCACGTTGCGCTTTATCAGGATGATATCCTGGTCACCGGTTCAACAGAAGCTGAGCATCTACACAACCCAGAGTGAGTCTTGAAAAAGCTATCTCCGGCCTCCGTTTAAGACTCGACAAGTGTGAGTTCATGGCACCATCAGTAACATACCTGGGCCACATAATTGACGCTCCAGGCCTACATCCAACCAAGGATAAAGTCAGAGCGATCAAGGATGAACAAGCTCCAAGAGATGTGACGGAACTGAAGGCCTACCTCGGCATGCTGCAATACTACAGCCACTACATCCCAAACATATCCAATGTTTTGGGTCCTCTCTATTACCTGCTGAAGAAAGGAGTCTCATGGAACTGGGGTACGACACAACAAGCAGCTTTCCAGAAGTCAAAGGACCTGCTCCAAGCGTCAAACGTACTAGTTCACTATGATCCTGATAAGGACATCGTACTGACGTGTGATGCTAGTCAGTACGGTGTGGGGGCAGTGCTGTCTCATGGTATGCCTGATGGTTCAGAGAAACCAGTGGCATTTGTCTCGAGGACATTATCTCCTGCAGAAAAGAATTATAGTCAGTTGGACAAGGAAGGTTTAGGAATCATCTTTGGAGTCAAAAGTTCCACCAATACCTACTTGGACGACACTTTGTTGTCTATACTGATCACAAACCACTGATTAGCCTGTTTGGTCCAACCAAGGCAACATCCGACACCAACACACTACCACCCAGGATTATACGATGGTCGTTGCTATTCGCTGCTTATGACTACCGCATTCAGTATAAACCCGGACATGCCATTGCCAACACGGATGCCATGAGCAGTCTACCATTGCCGATTTGGTTGCCAACCCACCGTTACCTGGCAGTGTGATCGCCTTGATGGATCATCTGGAGGACTGTCCCATCGATGCCAACCATATTTGCACCTACACAAGACGTGGTCCATTCCTTTCGAGAGTTCTCCAAGCCATACAGCTTGGATGGCAATCGCTACTTGAGGGGGATCCTGCCTATGTTCCTTATGTGGCACGTGAAAATGAACTTAGCATGGACAGCGGTTGCATATTGTGGGGATGCTACGTGGTGATTCTGCAACATCTGCATTCCAGGGTAATGGAGGAACTTCATGAGTGTCATCCCGGAATAGTCAAGATGAAGTCACTGGCTAGGAATTATGTATGGTGGCCAAATCTAGACACTAATATTGAACAGTGTGTTCAACATTGCTATCCCTGCCAAAGCACCAGGAATGCACCAGCGAAGGCACCGCTGCAGCCCTGGGAATGGCCCACAGAACTGTGGCATCGAGTTCATCTATATTCTAGAATCTAGACTATGCTGGACCAGTGAACGGCCAGATGCTACTTATCATCACTGATGCCCACTCAAAGTGGATTTAACGCTTATACAACACATGGCACTACATCAGCTGGAACAATAGAGAAACTGTGACGTTGTTTTGCTACACACGGCTTGCCCAGAGTTATCGTTAGTGATAATGGGTACATGTTTCTCGAGCTCGGCATTCACTGAATTCACATGCAGGAATGGTATCCGACATAAATTTGTCAGTCCACCACACCAAGCTTCCAATGGCCTGGCTGAATGTTCAGTTAGAGTCAGCAAGTCCTGAATACGCAAACTGCAGGACGGAAACCTTGAAACCCGGCTCTCGCGTCTGCTCCTCAAGTCTCGTACTACACCTCATGGTACAACAGGAATAACACCGTCAGAATTACTGATGAAACAAAACCTAAGGACCAACCTGGACCGTCTGAAACCAGATATGGCTTCTCGGGTGTACCAGAGCCAGCTTAACCAGAAGTTGCATCACGACAAGTCAGCAATGAGCCGCTCACTTCACACCAGGGATCCAGTGTTCTCTCGCAACTTTGGTGCAGGCGCTGTTTGGTTGCCTGGCGATGTCATAGAGAAACCTGAGCCACTGTCGCATACAATACGCTTGCATGATGGGCCGGTTGTCCGTCGACACCAGGACCACGTTGTCTACCGTCACTGCAGCCCCATGAACCTCTAATACTGCCTGTCGTTGGGCCAGAGCCTGAACAGCAACAATCCATTGTTGTGCCTGCACCTGTGAATGTCGTGCCTCTAACAGGCGTCTCTGATCCACTCATGCCTGAAATCGATGCTGCCGTTCCACTTGCAGGCAGTGATGTTGCCTCTCCTGCACACCTGCCACGCCGATCAACCAGAATCAGGAAACGCCCTGATCGTATGGACCGATAGATGTGGCAGTCAAAGTCTTCTTGTTGTATAGGGGTAGTTCGCCCCTGACTCTTCAAGTTGTGTTATTCTAGTTTTCCTAAACTTAGCACCGTTTTGTGTCGATTCACTTTTGCCAAAATATTGCTCATAGTTTTCACAATTGACATTTTCACATTTGTTTTCACATTTGATACAAAAATGTTGTATATGGACTTTTGGTAATCGCACAGCTAAAAGGGGGAGATGTGATGTATGCAACATCCAGACCTCACTGTCGACAACATACAACAAGCGGATGCAGATGTACACGTCACTTCCAGGTTGGTGGGCCCGGGAAGCGGGGTGGTGCTTGCACAATTTGCTGCTCGCACAATAAAAGCCACTGAATTGAGCTGAATTGGTGTTCTTTTGGTGGAACAACACCCCCCCACACAAACACATCCCATTCTACTCGCTCCCGGAGGGAACTTCCGCGGATTTAATTGCGCTTTTTTTCATTCTCGTGGTTGGCTCTGCTCACTCCTTCATTTCATTTGCCCAAGATGTCTGAAGAGCGACCTTAAGGTGCGGCAGTGGTGTGTGTGTGTAGCGAGTGGAGGCAGTGGTGGGTGTGTGTAGCAAGTGGAAGCAGTGGTGGGTGTGTGTACTGAGTGGAGGCAGTGGTGTGTGTGCGCCTAGGCGAGTGGAGGGGTGTGTGTAGCGAGTGGCAGCAGTGGTTGGTGTGTGTAGCGAGTGGTGGATGTGTGTAATTAAGGGAGGCCGTGGTGTGTGTAATGAATGGAGGCAGTGGTGGGTGTGCATAGCGAGTGGAGGCAGGGGTGGGTGTGCATAGTGAGTGGAGGCAGGGGTGGGTGTGCATAGTGAGTGGAGGCAGTGGTGGGTGTGCATTGCGAGTGAAGACAGTGGTGGGTGTGCATTGCAAGTGGAAGCAGTGGTGGATGTGTGTTTTGGCATGCCGACGGACATCAAAGTCAGTACACCAGGAAAAATCCCAAAAGCATTGGAGTCGTAAACGAAAATCGCAAACGTAAAAAATCGTGAATGCATATGGACCTAGAGCAATGCGTCTGTCGCCAATATTCCTCCGCATAGTCCCACAACGGGTAAATGCCCTCGTTCACTGTCCTAAAAATAAAAAAGTTTGATTTAAATCCCTTCAGCTGTTTTCAAGTATCACATTTTCACCAGACATGACAGGTTTCACATCGATCTGTGAAGCGGTTTTCGAGAAAGGATTTTTAAAAATATTGCCTTAAAAGATAATATGGCTGCCACAACATGTGACATATGACCTTAAAAAATGTACACTCTGTACATGTATGTGTTGGGGATCACATTTGTGAAGTTTCCTGTTGACCGAATAGGTTCGTTTTTCTATACAAGATGGCTGCCAAACCACGTGACCTACGACATCATCATTTTCAAACGATATGCAACAATGGTGTTAGATTATATTTGTAACATTTAGCATTTTTAATGGTGGATGTGTGTAATTACAGGGTAAGCGGTTTCAGAGATATAATTATTTAATATTTTCCTTCAATCCATTATGGCTGCCAAACCATGTGACCAATCATGTTTTCATGATGATCTTTTAATCGCCATTCCAAGTGAATGACACACGTAATGTTTCGAGTCAATCGATTTGGTGGTTTGGGAGAAGATTTTTTAAAAAATGTTTTAGGTTAAATCCAATATGGCTCCCAAACCATGTGACCTATGATGTCATAAATTTATTATTTCAACACAAATGTGTCAGATCATGTGCATGCAATTTCAGATTTTTAGCATAAGGAATTCGATTAAAACATTTTTGTCTGGTATACCACTTCACCTATGATGTCATCATTATCATGCTTTTGTTCCCCATTGGGAGTACTTGACAATGTGCCAAGTTTCAAATTTTTCCATTCAGCGGTTTCCGAGAAATAATATTTCAATTATTTGCGTTTAATCCAAGACGGCTGCCATACCACGTGACCTATGACGTCACAATAATCATAAAAAACATTCTACAAGGGTGTCACTCCTACCCTGAAAGTTTCGTCTCAATCGGGCATGTGGTTGCTGAGAAAAACGAGGTTTAGCCCATATGGACGGATGGACAACCCCAAAAACATAATGCCTTCAGCCACCTTTGGGGGCAGAGGCATTAAAAAAAAACTTCAATCGATATCTAGTTTTTGAAAATTGTAATTTCTATAACTGTAAACGGTGAAATAAAAATGTCAATGAAAAGTTACGTAAAAACAGTAAACGTGTCTGTAAAATAATAAATAAATAAAAACCTAAATTGCTATTTTGCAGCAGGTCGGTGATGCTTGCCTATAATCATAAATGATGTACCTATGTACGAAGTACGGTTTGTTATTTCTTACACAATGTGTAAGCATGCCCCACTAGTACATATATCTATATATATATATATTGTCGTGCGACTCCCGGTTAACACCAGAAAATCGCAGATAGGCCTAAACGGTTTATTGGAGGCGACGACCAAACACGGATTTCACTATCAAACGCGGGAGGAAGAAGGAAAATGGAGGCTGCGGCAAAAGCATACCTTCAGCGCACCGACGTAGCTCCGGTCCTGTAAGGGGATTAACTCAAGCGGGCACAGGTGTAACGGGGTATAGAAAATAATACAAGGGTTTATTACAAATAAAAGCAAGGACAGGAAAAGCATGCGCCGGTAATGAATATCCTAATCGGGACGTCCCCGCATGACAGATCTCAAACACAGACGAGGGAAAGGAATACCAAAAGAAATGTCTCGTCATGCAATTGTGAATGCGCGACTGTTACGTGCTCCTCCCCAACCCCCGGTCACGGAGTACCTCCGAGCCTTGAGAGGAGTCACGGCAGAAAAATGTGTTATTCTGTATGTCAAAGATCAATGGTGAAGCCACACCAATTGTTACCTACAAACAAATATTGTATTAAGATCACACAAGAATAACAGTACAACAATAATAGTAATCAAAAGTACAATCAATATATATCCTATGATGGTACCATCAGTTTCGTAATACAGACTTGGAATTTAATATGGAATACATATATATTTTTTCTTGACTTGGGTTTTCTTTCTTGGAACTTTCTTAACTTGGAACTTTCTTAACTCAGTATATCAATCTGGTGAGTTTCTTTTACACTTTGGTGATTTATTTGTTAAAAGAACCATGTCACTGATTGTCTGTCGCAGCAAGAAGTCAACAACAGGATTATATCACAGGTGGCATGGCAAAATGTACGGACAGGTGCATTTGATGATTGGCTTCACAGTCGGGTATACAAGGGTTGTTGCGTTCTGTATTAGTGGAAAACAACTGCTGCACGTCTCCAAAAGTTATTGCCGCTTCCTCTGGAGATGGTCCGTCAACTCGACAATGCTGTTTGTCCTGGAGTGGTGGCTTTACGAAATTACGGCATGAAACAGCGTGCTATTGCTCGGCAGTATGGCATCACTCAAGGTCAGGTGTCAAAGATCCTGAAACGAAATGCTCAGAGGGGTGTCCCTACTCCAATACCGAGGCCAGGACGTCCCTGCAGAACCACATGGAGGGATGATCGCCAGCTGCACCAGTTAGTCCGCAATGGCCGTACCAAGTCAGCTAATCGGCTTAGGGCTGAGTGGCAGCAACTGACAAATGTGCCTGTATCCAGAAGGCTAGTCAACCAACGACTGGTTCAAGCAGGCTATCGTGCCAGGCGTCCCCTGAGAAAGCCACGCCTGACCAGACAACACCGCCAGCGCCGATTGCAGTGGGCCAGAGAACACCGTCAATGGCAGCCAGGACACTGGAATCACGTGATCTTCAGTGACGAGTCTAGATTTCTGGTCTATCGTCAAGATGGCCACGTCCGAGTGCGCAGACAAGTGCATGAAGCCTACAACAAAGATTGTATAGTGCCAAGAGTCCAAGCTGGAGGTGGTAGGGTGACTGTTTGGGCTGCTTTTCATGCAGGGGGCAAAACTGACCTGGTTGTTCTGAATGGAAACCTGAACCAGTTCAAGTACAGGGCCATTCTGGAAGAAACATTGCTTCCATTTGCTCGTGCAGCCTTTCGAGGAAACTTTGTCTTCCAAGATGACAATGCACGGCCTCATTGTGCTCGCATGATCCAACACTTTCTTGCTGACCGTGGTGTAGAGCATATGGAGTGGCCTGCCATGTCCCCGGATATGAATCCGATAGAGAACTTGTGGGCAGAATTAACGCGTCAAATCGACCACTTGGACCAGCAGCCAACCTCTGTGCGTGAATTGCAGCAGGCTATTGTCACTGCATGGCAAGCGATTCCTGTCCAAACCTTGGCAAATCTCGTGAACGGCATGCCTCAAAGTGTACGTGCTCTCCTGAATGCTCGTGGGGGTTACACGAAGTACTGAACTGTAATTTTACTGTCCGTAATCCCAGTCGTAATTTAACTTTTGTTTTTGTTAAAAAAAAATTTGGCTAATGTGCAAAATAAAGAGATACTTCTGGAAAACGTACAGAAGTTTAACACAGTACTGTCCATGAATTGAGTTCGATATCAGTTTACATCACTTTCAAGGATCAATTTATTTGTTTCGAAATGTCAAATGTGGTTTTTGTTTCTTTTAAAGGTCACATTAACAAAATCTAAAATACTTTCAACATAATTCCAATGAACTTTTGGTTCTAAGACATCTTGAAAAGTAAGTTCACCCCCACAAAAAAAATATTCCATATTAAATGCCAAGTCTGTATATAACTCACTGTGCTCCAAGTGCGTGAAACAAGAACATTCCCAAAGTCTCTTTCCCGGCTTCAAACCAAAGTTGATTCCGGTTTGAAACCAAAGTCGATCCCGGCTTCAAGCCAAAGTCGATACGCTCCAGCGATCGTCAGAACGATGTCTAATTGAGACCAGAATCCCATTCGGATGACAGTCACAGTCACGTGGCCAAAGCTGCGCAAAGGCGCCCTCAAGGCGACTGGGAAATCCAAAGGCGCGCCCTCCAGGCAACTGGGAAATCACACCCTCGGGTATGGACGTTTCACGGCTCCAAATCGGCGAACCGCAGATTTACCTTCAAAATCCACGTTACACCCACACACACACCAGATAAACGTCTGAATGCGGTGAAAACGGCTGAAGCGAAGCAAAGACCTTGCGCAGTGCACAAAGCGCGCGAGTCAAAATGGCCGATGGCCCGTTCTCGAGGCGTAACAGCCCGACAATGATTCTTCTCGGACTCAACCGCCAAAACCTGACACGCAGGTTGATTTGTCACAGCGATAACAACTCTGTCGCAGGAATCCCTTTCCCGGGAAACCCAAAGTTCACGAGCGACTCTCGTTCGACAACGTTCGCTCAGGACCTTTAAGCAACTAGGCTTCTTGTCCGACGACTCGCTCCGCCTTCTCTCTCTCTCCTCCTCCTCTTCTTCGTCGTCCATTTCCGGTTTCATTTAAAACATTAACTTTTTTACCTTTTGAAAATAGCAATATCTATTTCCCTTAAATGACAACAATAATAGAACATGGAATCAAAAATGTTTACAGTGGATGAAAACCACAACAACGGAAGTGACGAATCCGTAACACTTCCCCCCCTCAAGAAAGAAAGTTTGAACATAGTGAAAACTTTCTTTGCAGGCAAAAACTCTTTTAACAAACAAAATTAAAACTCACACCCAAATTATCAATTCACGTGAGCAACAATAATTAATATTCCCCAAAATAAAGCAACAAAACTTCCAAACAACCTACAGAAATTTCCAAAGTTAGTTCACTCTGGACAAAGCATCAGCAACGACATTGTCCCTGCCCTTTACATGCTCAATTTCCAAGTTGAACTCCTGCAAAGCCAAACTCCATCTCATCAACCGCTGGTTTTTATTTTTCATTTTTTGAATGAAGGTTAAGGGGTTGTGATCAAAAATCCAAAGCAAAACAAATCTATAGCACTTTTTAAAGGAGGCCGAGCTGAGAGCCAGGTTTCATGGTGGTTGGGTGGTGAGGCCTGGAAGTATTCCCTGCATGGACGCATTTAGGAACGTGGAGTTCACGGGTTAATCCGTGTAGGAATCTTGGCTCGGCTGTTCCTGAGCACTCAGTGCTTCCAACTCTTCTCTTGATCATAAAAATCATAATCACGGTTGTAGAGTCGGGTGCTGTAGTCACGTGAGTAGCGGTCCCCATCTTGGCTACCACCGTAATAGTCATCCCGTCGAGAGTTGCCAAAACTGCACTGCTGCTGCTGGGAGCCTCCGTAGTAATCACCCGTTCGGCCGCCATCCCGTTCAGCCGCCACCAAAACTACTACTCCCACCCCGGGAGCCATAGCCACCCCTGAAACTACCTCCACGTTTTCCTCCTCTGTAGCCCCCTCGACGCCCATGGCCTGCCTTCTCTACTGTTATGGTCCGACCATCCAAATCCTTGCCATTCAAATACTTTTCTGCATCTTTGGCGTCCTTTGTGTTTTCAAACGTGACAAAGCCAAACCCCCTCGACTTTTGCATCTCCCTGTCTTTTATCAGCCGCACTTCCAAGAGTGGTCCATATTTGCCAAATATAGAGTCCAGACCATCTTCACTTGTGTCAAAGTTCAGTCCACCGACAAAGAGCTTGCCAACATTGCCTCCATCCATGACTTGTGTGTGCTGACACTTCATTTCAGGGTACTCGACAAGAAGTGCCTGTGCAAAGCGTGACGTCAGTCCCTTCTCCTTCTCTTCAGAGCGCTTCCTACCCATAGCACGAGTCGCGGCACAGGATGGAAAGATACCCGGAATCTCCTGCTCTAACTGTGTGGTGTTATTTTCCATACTAGGCTTTTCAACAAACATTGGATTACCAGAAACTTGACAACTGGCCAAATCATTCCCGATAACAAAAGATATTCCCTCTGCATGTAGAGTGGCTTGTAAACCTACGGTGAACGGTCCTGACACCAAATCAGACTTCAAATGGATGACATGAAGTGGAGCTTTAACATAGCCACCAACCCCCTGTAAAAGAACACTAACAGCAGTTGCCGTCTTCTCTGACGATGGCAAAATGCCTTCAAGCATCAAAGATTGATGTGCTCCTGTGTCCCTCAATACCCTAACAGGTCTCTGGTTCGTTAAGTGTCCATCCAGTGACACAAACCCCTCTGAAATAAAAGGTTTATAACCCTCTTGAACAAGGTCGTTCTGTGATGCCGTAACTTTGGCATGGGAACCTTCACAAGGCACTGTCCTCCAAGGACGATTTCTCGCATTGGCCAATGCATTCGGAGTTGCACTAGTCTGACTCCGCTCCTGATTTTTCCTTTTCAGGGCGTAACATTGGGACATCAAATGCCCAGGTTTCTTGCAAAAAGCACAAGTAGGCCCGGAGGAAAAACTCGTGGTCTGCCTCGGGCACCCCGGAAGATAAGTCTGTCTTGGAACTGTAGTCTTCTGATCCCTAAAAGTCACGGTATCAGATTTGTCCCCATAGTCATCTCTGGGCCGCCTCCATGAATATTTGTTCTCCGCCCCTGATTTACCATAACTCCCCTGGCTAACTCCAGGCGGGAAGTTAGGTTTGTGGAACCACATCCGGTGTGTCAAGGCATAGTCATCTGCCACGGTTGCTGCCTCATACAACTCTGGTACTTTCTTTTCATCCAGATGTACTTTAATGTCCGCGTGGACACACTGTTTGAATTCCTCCACCAAGATCAATTGTCGCAACAGGTTGAAGTCTTTCCCAATCCCCCTTCGAGTCACACCACCGATCAAACATGGTTTCCTTCATTCTGGCAAACTCCACATGGGTCTCACTCTCCCTCTTCCTGGCATTCCTGAATTTTTGCCGGTAATCTTCAGGGACCAATTCATAGGCTTTGAGAATGGCTTTCTTCACTTTCTCATAATCTGCACATTGGTCAATCGGTAAAGCCGAATAGATATCTTGGGCTTTAGCCACCAAAACACTTTGCACTAACATAGTCCAGGACCCCACAGGCCATTTTAGCATTTGAGCCACCTTCTCAAAATGTAAAAAAAACTTGGCTACCTCCTTTTCATTGAAGGGTGGAACCAGGCTCACATGCCTACCAACATCCCAAGTGTTCTGACTAGTTGTCGCACTAGCCGTCATGGATACTACTTCTCTCCGTTCTCCCAGTAATTCCAGCTCCTTGAGTTTAAGTTCCTTCTGACACTCCATGTCACGTTCCTTTAACTCCCTTTCGGCTCTCCTTTCCTCTGCTCTTTCCTCTGCTCTTCTTTCTTCTTCAGCTCTCCTTTCCTCTGCTCTTCTCTCCTCGAGTTCTCGTTCCTGTTCTGCTCTTCTTTCCTCGAGTTCCTTTTCAGCTCTTCTTTCCTTTACTCTTTCCTCTGCTCTCCTTTCTTCTTCAGCTCTCCTTTCCTCTGCTCCTCTCTCCTCGAGCGCTCGTTCGTGTTCTGCTCTTTCCTTTTCTGCTTTTAACCTTTCCTGGCTCTGCAGTTACATCTCCATTTTCCGGAGCTCCACATTTTCTTTTTCCTCGGGTAACCAATCCAACGCTACGTCTTTCCATGTTCCTTGTCCCACCAGAGATTCTACCACCAATGTCTGCATCTCTGCTTTCTTCATATGAGCTCGGACCTCCAAGTTAAAATGTTTGGCCAATATCAAGAGTTCCGATCTTTTTAACGCTTGGAACTGTGCCTCATTAGGGGACGCCGCAAACTTTTCTGCGTCAAACACCATGGTGACTATCAGTTAGCACCTGTTAACCTTCACACAAAAATTTTCAATTTTTTTTGAAAAATTTGGGAATGTTAGAAAAATTCCAAATTTGGGAATTTT
Source organism: Myxine glutinosa (assembly GCF_964187855.1). Lineage (NCBI taxonomy): Eukaryota > Metazoa > Chordata > Myxini > Myxiniformes > Myxinidae > Myxine > Myxine glutinosa. Next base: position 180,499,956 of record NC_136262.1, read on the forward strand.
GAGAATGTTAGGGAATTCGATCCCGGACGAGGATGTTAGGGAATTCTATCCCGGACGAGGATGTTAGGGAATTCTATCCTGGACGAAATTTTTGTCAGCAAAGACGAGCCCCCAATTTATGTTACGTGCTCCTCCCCAACCCCTGGTCACGGTGTACCTCCGAGCCCCGAGAGGAGTCACGGAAGAAAAATGTGTTATTCTGTATGTCAAAGATCAATGGTGAAGCCACACCAATTATTACCAACAAACAAATATTGTATTAAGATCACACAAGAATAACAGTACAACAATAATAGTAATCAAAAGTACAATCAATATATATCCTATGATGGTACCATCAGTTTCGTAATATATAACTCACTGTGCTCCAAGTGAGTGAAACAAGAACATTCCCAATGTCTCTTTCCCGGCTTCAAACCAAAGTTGATTCCGGTTTCAAGCCAAAGTCGATCCCGGCTTCAAGCCAAAGTCGATCCGCTCCAGCGATCGTCAGAACGATGTCTAATTGAGACCAGAATACCTTTCGGATGACAGTCACAGTCACGCGGCCAAAGCTGCGCAAAGGTGCCCTCAAGGCGACTGGGAAATCACACTCTCGGGTATGGACGTTTCACGGCTCCAAATCGGCGAACCGCAGATTTACCTTCAAAATCCACGTTACACCCACACACACCAGATAATCGTCTGAATGCGGTGAAAACGGCTGAAGCGAAGCAAAGACCTTGCGCAGTGCGCAAAGCGCGCGAGTAAAAATGGCCGATGGCCCGTTCTCGAGGCATAACAGCCCGACAATGATTCTCCTCGGACTCAACCGCCAAAACCTGACACGCAGGTTGATCTGTCACAGCGATAACAACTCTGTCACAGGAATCCCTTTCCCGGGAAATCCAAAGTTCACGAGTGACTCTCGTTCGACAACGTTCGCTCAGGACCTTGAAGCAATTAGGCTTCTTGTCCGACGACTCGCGCCACTTTCTCTCTCTCCTCCTCCTCTTCTTCGTCGTCCGGTTCCGGTTTCATTTAAAACATTAACTTTTTTACCTTTTGAAAATAGCAATATCTGTTTCCCTTAAACAACAACAATAATAGTACATGGAATCAAAAATATTTACAGTGGATGAAAACCACAACAACGGAAGTGACGAATTCGTAACAGCAACTCGGTCTTATCTGTCCGTCATCTTCAATCCCCATTGCCCACACACGGCTCCTTTCATCTAGCGGCATGCCTCGCTCCAAGCTCCAAAGCACCGAGCACTGAGCACCAAGCACCGAGCACCACGAGGCCGACCCTCGCGCACGGTTGACAAGCTAACTCGGATCTCACCGGGACTGCCAACTCAAACCGTGAACTGCGAACTGTGCTGGTCAACTGCTCGCAACTGCCAGGCCCGGGATCTTTGTCCGAACCACTTGCCAACTGCTCTGGCTGGGAAAACTTCCATGCTCCTCAACTCGGGTAACTCTCTCTCACTGCCAAGTCTCTCTCCGTCCTTCCAACTCACTTCTCTTTTCCAACCAACTCGACCAACTCTCGTGCTCTCCTTCTCGAACCAACTCTCTCGAACCAACTCCCCCCCAAAAAATGGCGTTCGGTGCTCGCTAATATCTCCTGGCCGGTGACATCAGCCTTGGCGTGCTGCCAACCAGTCAGTCCCTTTCACCGAACCTCCCAGATTCGCTCAGGCCCACGCCCACCGCGCCTCCCAACCTCGCTCCCTACTCCATGGGCATAGCGCGTGCTATTCGAGGTGGAGAGGCCCGCCGGAGGTGTATGTGGCGGTGGCCATTATCGGCGGTGTCCCGGCCTGGTTTCCTTTTGCCGGTTCTCTTCCAGAATCTCGTCAGGGAAGGGATTTAGTGTTGCACTGAGGGTCCTATCTATGGTGTCTAAGTGGTTGCGGTGCCAAAAGGGACAAAGGTTTGGCTGACCAGGTGAGACACACGGGGGCGCTACTCTTTAATCCCTAACTCTACTTAACACACGAACCTCCTGGTAGGTTCACAAGTATACTGCTTACCCGACAAAACGCCTACACATGAAACTTATTACAAGGTCAGATTCCTCACACGTTACACGTTACACAGACGAAGCACGTTACCTATTCAGATCTATCTGGCCTCCATATCACTATCACTTGTCTTGTCTTGTGTTGTCACTGAACTACTCCCTCAAACTTTTGTGAAATCGTACCAAACTTCTGGTATGCACATATCTCTCCCGTCGGTATGTCCTAAGGGTATTTTTTTTGAAACATTTTCCAATTTTTTTTTTTTGGAATTTTTTCTGGAAACAATTTTTTTTTCAACTTCAATTGTTTATAAAATGTGATATCACGTATATTACAAATACATTTGTGCAAAATAATTGTTTGAATTATGATTGGTTTAAACCATGACAAAACAGCAACTTATCATTATCTTATCATTAAATGGTACAGTCATTTATCTATATATCTACACATCTGGGCAGTGTCTGTGTTGTCACTTAACGACTCCCTCAAACTTTTGTTTCCGTGGTTGTGAAGTGTTTTTAATAACGTGGTGGTGGTTTTGAATCACGTGGTGGTGATGTATTTTGAATTATGTGGTGGTGAGGTGTTTTTGAATGACGTGGTGGTGAGGTTTTTTTAATTATGTGGTGGTGAGGTGTTTTGAATTATTTGGTGATGAGGTGTTTTGAATTACGTGGTGGTGAGGTGTTTTGAATTACTTGGTGGTGAGGTGTTTTTAAATGAAGTGGTGGTGAGGTGTTTTTAATTTCGTGGCTGTGAGGTGTTTTTAATTTCGTGGCTGTGAGGTGTTTTTATTACGTGTTTTATGGCTGTGAGGTGTTTTAAATTACTTGGTGGTGAGGTGTTTTAAATTACTTGGTGGTGAGGTGTTTTGAATTACGTGGTGGTGAGGTGTAATCGTCCCAAACTTCCAGTCTGCATCTACCCCTCTCCTAGGTATGTGCTGAGGGGTTCTTTCTTGAAAAAAAAACATTCAACCTAAATCTTCAACCTAAATTGCCTATAAAAATGTAATATCACAAATACAACAAATACATTTGTGCAAAATAATTGTTTGTATTATGATTGGTGTAAGTCATGACAACACAGCAACTCAGGTACAGTCATTATCCTCAGCTAAAATAAGCCCATTCCTCAGTAACGACGAGAGAGCCTCACCAAGCTAGTATATATATATATATATATATATATATATATATATATATATATATATATATATATATATATATATATATATATATATATATATATATATATATTGTTGCGGATATGAGGACTGTATTTTTTTTGATTGTGTGCTTTATTATTATTATTATTGTTATTCTGCGCCTCCTGCCTCCGGAGCTGTGTAAAGGTCAAAGGGCGTCCCATAATTAGTCCACAAGCATACACGTCAGCCAATCATAGAATACCCCTGTTCGATAGTTATATCTTATTCTGTGTTTTAGGGTAAGGCTGTGTCTCCCATTAATAGAAGTACTCCATTGCACCAAGTGAAAGAGATAGATTCCCTTCATTCCCACTCCCAAAACTTCCATTCCCCCTTTTCGTCAATTGCCAACTGCATTTTGGGCGGTTTTCCCTTCATCCGCCATTGACCACGAGGCAGGGTTGGGGAAGAAAGGCGGGTCCCCACCTCGTCATAGAGGGGAGGAGTGAACCAGCCCTTGCCGACCAACCCAGAACGAGGGGTTGGCTTTAGAGGGCGGAGAGAGAACGTTTTGGGGAGGTTCGCAAAAGGGTCAAGGGTGGGGCTTATATAACCCGAGGCAGAGGCCCCCAGAGAGAGTCGAGGAGGGAGGAGATCAGAAGACAGAAAGGCCTTGAGTTGGACTAAGCAAGAGAGGAAGTTGTTGGACTGGGTGGGACTAAGAAAGAGAGAGAAAGAGTCCTGAAGCTTGTGAGGGAAGGAGAGAGAACCCGTCACACCAACCCCCCACCAGCCGCGTTGGCTCCACCAAGCGTTCACCTCCACCAAGGCTCCACCAAGCTCCGCATTGGCTCCACCAAGCGTTCACCGCCAGCCATCCACCTCCTGCCATTCCTGTCATCATTCCCCGCGTAAGTCTGTCTTTTGTTTGTTCTGTCCTGGGTTAATTAAGACTGTAGGTAAGCTAGTATTTGCACTGTGTCACCTGCGTCTTATGTGTTGTAAATAAACGTGACTGCTTTCTTTTTGCTTATGTGTGTAAATAGTAAATAAATTTAGTAGTATTTCCAAACCTTTCTTTGCCTTCGTCTTCCTCTTTGCATTCGTCGTTTTAGTCTTTTCCCTCATTGAGCAGCCGCGGTGCGATCCGGCCAACGTTTGGGTGGAATCGGGTTCTAATCGGGGAATAACTGTTCGGTCGCGGCAATACCAACCGCTCGGTAAAATAACATCTTTAACCGCGTCTGCAACAATTGGTGTCAGGAGTGGGATACGAGGCCCGAAGCGCGCTTAACGCGCTCAAAATTACAAAGTGCTGGAAATTTGTGTTGTTGTAAAGGAAAACCCGAATTTTGAAATCGCGCCATGGCTGGTCAAGGCGATCGGATGCCGGTGGGTGAGCTAGAGGAGGGGTTAGGAGTAACCCAGGATCAAATGGAGGGGAGCAATGAGGAGGTGGTTGAGGGGGTATCAGACGCACAAAATGGCGCTCTCACGCACGAGGTTACGGGCGCGCAAAATGGCGCCTCGCACATGGCTACGGCGACCGTGCCCGTGACCGTAGCAGCGCCGCTGGTGGATTTGAACCTTTTTTTAATACAAATGAAGGCCCTTATGGACAAGAATAGCGAAGAAATGGAAGACAGAAGGAGGGCTGATAGTGAAGAGATGGAAAACAGAATGATGGGGGCCCTTATGGGACAAATGGGAGACCAAATTGGAGGTTTGAAAAACAGTATGGGGGCAATGAGGGACGAATTGGGGGGCAAAATGGGGGTAATGGGGGGGGCGAAATGGGGGGCAAAATGGGAGAAATGGGGGGCAAAATGGGAGAAATGGGGGAACGGCTAGAAGCTAAAATTGAGGGGTTAGACAATGGGATAAAAGAGGTAAAGAATGGGTTAACGGGGGTGGAAAATAGAATGGCTGCCCAGGAGAATCAGTTAGAGGGGGTGAAAAATGGGTTAATGGGGTTAGAAAATAGGATGGAAGACAAATTACGGGAAATAGGGGAGCAATCCGCCCGGGAAATCGAACAGATGGGGAACCAGATGGAGGAGATGAAGGAGGAGATACGACGAGGTGTAAGTGAGGAGGTCTCGGGGGTACGCGAGGAGGTAAAGCGAGGCGAAAAGCGTATAGAGAAAGAGGTGAGAAATGGAACGGCTAGGTTACAAGGGGGCATAGAGGACCTGACGGAGGAGGTGGAACAGCTGACGGAGGGACAGACGGAGTTAGTGGAGCAGGTTCAAAGGAACACTGCGGTACTAGGAGGGTTAAAGGCGACACAAAAAGAAATTAAAAATGACTTAATAGCGACACAGAAGCAATGTCAGATGGTACGTGAGGGACTGACAACGAGGTTGGAAGAGGTGACAGAGGTAATGGAGACGAAGGACCGGCAGGTGAGGACGCACATAGAGACGGTCAAGGTAGCCTTAGAGGACGAACTTGAGGAGACGCACCGGGAAATAAAAGAGGTGAAGCAAAAATTAGAGGAAGTGGAAGACGAGGTGAGTGAAATTAAGAAGAGACGGACAGAAACTAAAAGCGAAATTCAGGAGGAGGTGATGGAATATGTGCAAGGTCGGTGCTCAACTCATGATGTGCTGCTTACTAACCAAATAAAGAGTTTGCAGGTGGCAAAGGAGGTGGGGAGACGAGGTGCCAAGGTGAGTGGCGATATAATCGGAAATGTACATGATGTGAGAGGAGCTTCAGTCGGCTTGGGGATTGGTTTGGATCCGGGTGTTCGTGAAAGGCCGTTGGTGAAGTGTGCGACAGGTCTGGTGTGCGAAGGAAGAGGTGTGCGAGAATGTCCGACCATGGGGTGTGTGAGGAAAAAGTGCGCGCCAAGGAGTGAGTGTGCTGTTGAGAGTGAGTCGGTCATAGCGCGTGTGCGAGGGAGCACATGGAAGCGCGTAGTGAGGAGTGTTACAGAGGATGTAACGGGAGAGTGTGCCGTCAAGAGTGAGTTGGTCGAAGCGCGTGTGCGAGGGGGTACATGGAAGCGCGATGTGGTAAGTGTTACGGAGGAAGTAACGAAAGAGGGTGCGCAAGAGGATGCGCGAGAAAGGTGTGTAACGGACAGGTGCATGGGGAAAGAGTGCGCTGTCAAGAGTAAGGGGGAATGCACGCCTGTGGTGAGTGTTACAGAGGGTGTAACGGGAGAGTGTGCGCAAGAGTGTGCGCGAGAAAGGTGTGTAACGGACAGGTGCATGAGGAAAGAGTGCGCTGTCGAGAGTAAGGGTGAGTGCGCGACCGAGAGTGGAGGTGAAAGTAGTGAGAGTGACACGGAGCGTGAGTTGGTTGTGACAGGTGAGCGAGGATGTACACCTGGAATGGAAGGATGCACACCTGGAATGGTAGAGCGTGTGTGGGAATGCACACTTGAGTTGGTGGTGAGGCACGTGGTTGGGTGTGCGAGTGAGAGCACACCTGTGATAGTCACAGAGGAGGTGACCGAGGAAGGGGCGCGAAGAGGTGTGTTGGTGAGGTGTGCGAGCGACGAGTGTGTGCCAAGGTGTTCGGTGGTCAGGTGTGTGACCATGTCTGTGAGCGAAAGAACGAATGCAATGACGAAGTATGCGGGGTGTACGGGCGGCGTTGGAACACCGAGCTCGGTGAGGGTGAAAGGGGTAGCGTATGCGTGTAAGCATGCAGGTGAGGCATCGACGGTAACCGGGTTAGTGGTTAGAGCGACTTATAGCCGAATAGGGCCCTCGGTGCGTGCCGGGCTTCGCGTGCCGCGAGAACCAGCGGGGATCCGAACCACGGCGGGTTCGAAAGGACCGCCGTACGCGATCCACTCTGGGCCTCGCTTTGAACGGCCGCGTCCGTGCTCCACTAGGCGGAGCGGGCAGCCCGATAGGGAGGGTCGTCATGGCAACCACTTTTTATTGAGACATTCCGGCAGGTCGAGATAGGGCAATTGGATGGCTCCGCGCCGAGGTGGTGCGTGGGATCTCGGCACAGGTAAGCCCCCGTCCCTGCACCGAGTGCCGGACGCATCCAGCCGCCGGCACCAAAGAACCCGCGTTCATTGCTCGGCTGTACAAAGGCGGGCTGTAGACGTGAATTTGCGCACCGAGAGGATCTAATAAGTAGACGGGTGATGAGGTTAGTGTTTTGGACCCAAAATTAGAAAAAGGCAAAATTTGATGATTGGTACGGTGATTGGCAGATGATTGGCAAAATTTTTGATTGGCTGAAATTTGGTGAGCAAAATTGATAGTGGGACCTCCCCGATGTGGTGGGATGGGCAATCCACCATCCCTCACAAGAGGGGGCAAAGGAGCACTAGAGTATGGGGTTGATGGCAGTGAAAACTAGCCCGGGTGGGTTAGGATATTGTGTGTAGGGATCTAGCGAAGATGACATTAGGTAACGTTAAGGTTTAGTTAGTGACTGATACCTGTAGTGGGGACGCAGGTAGTTTAGTGTGGATGATAATGACGTGGGAGCGCAATAGTTTAAAGGGGCGACTGGGAAGCGCAAGTTTCAGAGGGGAGTAGTTAGGTGAGATGATGCCGTGTGTTTGAGGATTGAACAGGTGTGATTGAACAGGTGTGATTGCACAGGTGTGCAACTGAACAGGTGGATGGAGCAGTGTTTGAGTGATAGTAATGGTGATGGGTGTTATGTTGACCAAATGGTCCAGGAAGAGGAGGAGGGTGCAGGTGGCACCAGGTGTGAGTGCACAGGTGTGCAACAACAGGTATGGAGAATGGTTGTGTGGAATAAATGGTAGTGTGGAGTATATGGGGTATTGGAATGGATGGTCGTGGAGTGAGTATGGTGGAAATTATGGAGTGGAGTGGATGGTGCGAAGGTGTGAATGGGGGAAGAGTGGACCCCCATCACGAATACCCGGGGCGGGTAGTGTAAGTGTTAGGTAGAGGGTACAGGTAAATTGTGGTTGGATATTGGCATCTGTGGTGCGGGTGGAAGAATGGTGATTGGATGGGTGCATTAGTGTTATGGAAATGGCTGGGCGTGTAGCCTGTTAGTGTGTGTAGTTGGTTTGGGCACTCCACCACTGTAAGGATGTCGGCCAGGTGAGGCCGCAGGTGGGCTCTGGGAGCCGGTAGAGTTGTTGTGGATTTGGCCCGAGGATCCGGAGGACGGACCCGGGTAGCCCAGTGCCAGAGGGCACCAAGGGGTGACAGAGCCAGGAGGGGCCTTCCCCAGTAGATAGGTTAGGTTAAGGAGCAGGTAAGCTTTGGAGGCAACTGCAGTGGTGGAGGTGTGCAGGTGGGTAGACCTGCTGGGGAGAGCTACACGTCACAGCCCAGAAATTGTGCAAGGGCACCGGGAGATGAATCGGGGGAGTGAGACCCCAAATTGAGAAGCACCACAGTTTGGTCAATGGGAATTTGGTTTTTAGAACCCATAGTGTAAGTTGGCCAATGGATTGGCAGGGAGAGACCCCGGGTAGTGTAAAGTGTGTTAATGTCATTTAGAGGATAGTTAGGATTAGGAAGTCTCCTCGCTCCATCTGCATCCACTCACCTGAGGTGACAGGTACTCCACACCATGCCATGTTTTGATTATTTTTTACTGTGCAAATGTTTGGAATGTGAGACGCATCATGACGTGGGTGTGACATTGTGCTTGATGTTCCATCTCTTCCTCCTTATGAGGATTGATGATGAATTGGGTGATGGCAAATTTTGGTTAGAGGGATTGTGGTGACGAATTTGGTATAGAGGAAATATGGGGAGACGTGACAGTAGCGACGGATTGGTAATGTGTAGATTTTGTACATATGGGGGAAGGGCAAGGGTAGTGTAGGTGACAGGGGGGTGACGTACGGTAGGGACGAGCTTTCTCACTTCGCTCTCCGTACGCATTTCGCCTTGCATTGCCTTATTGATGTGTACCCTTGTGACCTTACCCCTCGCTCATTTGTCTCTTTTGTCTCCCACATGACCTGTGCGCCATTGGGCGCCGAGGGGAGCGTGCGTGAGTCGGCCATTGTGCGCCCGGCACTCTCAGAACCAGCTGTCTGCATCGATGCACCACATTATGGACCACATGTCAGTGGCCGAGCACCACTTATGGACCCCATGGGTTGGGGCATGGCCCCTCTGCTGGAACCGGCCATGAGGGCCCGAAATCTTGCTGGCGGACCTTGGCCACAGGGCACCGATGACCCACAGGTGAACCACACGTAGTCGGCCCTGTGGGCCATAAATAAAAAAAATAAAATGGACACGTTGGGCACACTTTATTGCAAATAGGCCGCCAGTAAGAAAATGAGAGAGAATGACAACAACTGGAAGACATAATAATAGCCAGCAGAGGGAGCCGAAGAGCAAGAGATCACCTGCAGGGTTAGGGGTTGTTGGTTTTATTTTCTTGAACAATGGTGACTGCACCGATTGGTGCTTGGGTGTGTATTGGTGCGTTTTGGGGTGCTTTAATGGTGCATTGATGCAGAGCAGACTGTCTCCCCCCCAGAAAGAACAATTACAGGTCCTGGGTTAGTCTTGTAAATAAAAGCAGAGTCATTGTAAATAATGCTCCCCACCGTCAATGTATAGTTTGAAGACCATTCCGCAATTCGGTTAACTGTGGGCGTAAGTCTGTTAGGCAGGGTGCAATGGAGCAGCGGGACACATTTATTTATGTTTTAAAAAACTGTCGCACTCAGGGTCAGGTTAAAAGTAGAGGGAACTACACCTACGTGTCACACTAAATAAAAGTTGTAGGCCCGGGACGTGCCTAAGAGGAGGAGGGTGCAGTGTTGCGGATATGAGGATTGTATTTTTTTTTGATTGTGTGCTTTATTATTATTATTATTGTTATTCTGCGCCTCCTGCCTCCGGAGCTGTGTAAAGGTCAAAGGGCGTCCCATAATTAGTCCACAAGCATACACATCAGCCAATCATAGAATACCCCTGTTCGATAGTTATATCTTATTCTGTGTTTTAGGGTAAGGCTGTGTCTCCCATTAATAGAAGTACTCCATTGCACCAAGTGAAAGAGATAGATTCCCTTCATTCCCACTCCCAAAACTTCCATTCCCCCTTTTCGTCAATTGCCAACTGCATTTTGGGCGGTTTTCCCTTCATCCGCCATTGACCACGAGGCAGGGTTGGGGAAGAAAGGCGGGTCCCCACCTCGTCATAGAGGGGAGGAGTGAACCAGCCCTTGCCGACCAACCCAGAACGAGGGGTTGGCTTTAGAGGGCGGAGAGAGAACGTTTTGGGGAGGTTTGCAAAAGGGTCAAGGGTGGGGCTTATATAACCCGAGGCAGAGGCCCCCAGAGAGAGTTGAGGAGGGAGGAGATCAGAAGACAGAAAGGCCTTGAGTTGGACGAAGCAAGAGAGGAAGTTGTTGGACTGGGTGGGACTAAGAAAGAGAGAGAAAGAGTCCTGAAGCTTGTGAGGGAAGGAGAGAGAACCCGTCACACCAAGGCTCCACCAAGCTCCGTGTTGGCTCCACCAAGCGTTCACCTCCACCAAGGCTCCACCAAGCTCCGCGTTGGCTCCACCAAGCGTTTAGCTCCACCAAGGCTCCACCAAGCTCCGCGTTGGCTCCACCAAGCGTTCGCCTCCACCAAAGCTCCACCAAGCTCCGGGTTGGCTCCACCAAGCGTTCACCTCCAGCCATCCACCTCCTGCCATTCCTGTCATCATTCCCCACGTGAGTCTGTCTTTTGTTTGTTCTGTCCTGGGTTAATTAAGACTGTAGGTAAGCTAGTATTTGCACTGTGTCACCTGCGTCTTATGTGTTGTAAATAAACGTGACTGCTTTCTTTTTGCTTATGTGTGTAAATAGTAAATAAATTTAGTAGTATTTCCAAACCTTTCTTTGCCTTCGTCTTCCTCTTTGCATTCGTCGTTTTAGTCTTTTCCCTCATTGAGCAGCCGTGGTGCGATCCGGCCAACGTTTGGGTGGAATCGGGTTCTAATCGGGGAATAACTGTTCGGTCGCGGCAATACCAACCGCTCGGTAAAATAACATCTTTAACCGCGTCCGCAACAATATATATATATATATATATATATATATATATATATGTATATATATTGTTACGCTTCGCGCGACGCTCCTGCCCTTACCAAGGGGAGATTAAGCCCCTTGTTATTTTTGGGTCGTCGCAACCGAGAGACTTGAGTCGCCACTTCCGGTCAAACACGAGACAGGGTTTCGGGACAATGTTCGCACATACCTAAGTACTCACGCCGCCGCGGAAGCGGGGATCAAGTCTCACATGAACCACGCGTAATTTGAGTACGTCCGAACGGATGGCATACCAAGTGGTCCGTGCAGTTACCTGGTATTGGAACCCGATTAGAGCGATATAATTCGTACCACACTTAGTCAATAGATGGAAGGGATGAAACGGTCGAATCAAAGAAATAACACGTTTAATAATTACTAGCCGAAACCCGTGGAACATCCACGGAAGGGAGGATGTGGTGTATGGATAGAGTGTACCATTATGGATGGCATAGGGGATTTGCTTGTCCGAGTAAGAGTTAGGAAGAAAGATGAGAATGAAGAGTGCGTATATGAACAACGTAATTATTGCAATCTACTTAAATGACAATGCTACAATATACTTTTGAAAATATCACGTACCGTCTCGAAGTCAATGGCATTCTTTTATCTTTTCGTATACAACTCTGATTTCTACCTTATCGTGAATAGGGTAAAGCCTACTTTGATAATCATGAACGGTGGCAGATGCAGGAGTTGGTGAAACGAAAGGGGGGGAGGGGGGGGCTGATCATGACCTACCCTACGCCAATATGACTCGGCCAGCTGATTCAGAGACAACGCAGGAATTGCAAAGTTACCATCATATTGAGTCAACTTACACACTGGTCTTTGAGGAACAATAAGCTGCGCTATTCACGGTTAAGCTTAAGTTAATCCTTCAAATCATTTAAAAACAACCCAACGTTGACGAAGCATGGCATACGAGGCCCGTTCAAAAAGTTCACGGAACGACGTACTCTCAAAGGTCTGAGGCCAAAATGTTTGTTTTTTCCCCCCCTTACACAACAGAAACAACAACTGGATAGGTAGGGCCGAGGCCTACGCCGACGTTTCGTCACTCGGCGAAGTACACTTTGTTTTAAGCTTTCAGAAGTTGAAGCCTTGGTATTTATTGCTTTATATGATACTGATGGGCTGCTCCTCGGTTTCACTTCGTTGTAATCACAGTATATGGAAGAAATTATGGTAAACCCACCTGATGAGGTTAGCGTACAGCGCGATCGACGACACCGGCACAAATGGCGGAATGCATGCTCAGGATTGTCCACTCAGTGGACGGCTTGCTGTCGCCTTCGACTGTCCAATCAGCGGACGGCTTGCTGCGCCTTCACCCAGCAGACGCCAATACGATGGAGTCGTAAGATGGCGTCGTATCGGCCGTTAATCGGATGCTTTTGGGCCCAAACGTCGGCTAATTCAGATTTTTCGAGTATGGCTGTAGGTGATAAACAAAGAGCGCGGTTCGTAGATCGTAAATCCATTAGTGCCGTGGGCATCGGGTGACTGGGTGCGGCGTAAAAGGGATAACAAAGTCGAGTCCTTACGGTATTATTATATAGATTATTTACAATGATTGGTAGAAGCAGAGACACAGGGCAGTTCTTATAACAGTCTTACTGTTAATTATTTTACAATTATTTATTTTATTTTTACAATAAATTTTACAATAAAATAAATTTTACAATTACAATGTAAATATTAATTTACAATATCTCCCAGACACGGGCCCATTCACACTCACAGGGGGAATGAAAGAAGGAAATATTCCTGCGCTGAATGCGCCGGCTTGGTCGTTCAGGAACAGCTTCGCCCGGCGTGGCCTTCCTCCGCGGTCACAGCACGTCCCTCGATGAAGGCAGGCAGGCAGGTGGGAGGGATCCTTGCGGCACGTCTCTCGAACAAAGGCAGGCTGGTGAATATGCGCGTCTCCCGCCCGGCTCGGCGGTTCCTCACAGCGCTATTAATCAATGGCGTGCTTTCACTCGCGTAACTCAATAGGGGATTTGCCTCAAGCTCAACCCAGCGTTCAACTTGTTCAAGTGCCTCTCCCCTCAAAACTCGTTTGACTTCTTTCAGCGCACCTCTCCTCAGAACTCGTTTGACTTCTTTCAGCGCACCTCTCCTGAGAACTGAGGTGGGGGCTTTGCGCAAAAGGGTTATATTGCCACGCCCTTAGCCCGCATCGAATGTTCCAACCACGCCTTTGCCACAGTCGTAAGCCACTCCCCTCGAGCCCTGATTGGCGGCTCGCGCTTACCTTCGGCTCCTCCTCTGCCTTCCTTCGGCCTGCCTCGACTTGTCAGGCCGGCCTCGTGTTAATTTGCGCCAAAAACCAAAGTATTGAGGCGGCATAAAGCAATGGAAGGACCTAACTCGCATTATTCTACTCAACGCAAAACTACACATAGGAAAGGTCTATGCTTACACATACTAAGAAATAACTGATCTTAAACGGGGCTACATGTTGTAGTGTGACTAACTATGAGGGGAAAATTAACCTTTATTTGTAAAAACTCAAAACCGCAACAATATATATATACATGCAGTGCCGTCCATAAGTATTGGAACAGTGAAGTCAAATTTATTATTTCTATTTAATAATAATAATAATGCATTTATTTTATATAGCGCTTTTCAGGAAGCCCAAAGACGCTTTATTTACTCAAGGAATTTGGATTTTAGATCAAAAGATGAGTATGAGGCAAAAGTAGAGAAAATGATCTTTTATTTATTGGTCTTTCTGTACATATATGTTTTCCCATTGCAGAACAATATCACTTTTTATGGTCAATCCCTCCATTCTAGGTAAGCATAACTGTATAAGTATTGAAGTATCATACATCCCAGGGAGAGTCGGGATATGGAAGCATATATGTAATCTTGCCATGGATAAACTGTTCTATTTCAATGGAATTACATCTCCGTTATCGGAAGTTCTTTTGTGATAATATCCAGTCCTGCGTTATTACCTTCGCCAGAGGAGAGGGTATTGCATTTGAGTCTGTTTGTTTGTCTGTTTGTTTGTCTGCTTGTCCGCACAGAATAAATATGATTTTCTCTGCAACCGTTGGTCCAATTGACAGGAAATTGTTACCATAGGTGCAACTCCACCTGTATAATTTTAAATGATAATTATGACGTCATAGGTCACGTGGTTCGGCCGCCATATTGGAAAAACCGAAAAACTTTGCACCTCTATATCTCGGAAAGCGCTGAATAGAAAAAATTGAGACATGGCTCATTGTGAAGAACTCTCCATGGGGAATAAAATATGTTAATGATGACGTCATAGGTGCCTCCATTATGACGTCATAATTCGACAAGTACAAAATTTCATCCAATCAAGATGAAATTTCTTGAGCGCGATGTCGGCATAAACTGGTGGAGAAAAAAATAATAATGATGACGTCATTGGTCACGTGGTTCGACCGCCGCATTTGTTTTAACACAAAAGCCTTAAAAACCACTGAAAACACATCCAGGCGAGGGTTTGCAATCTCTGATTGCTCTTTTTCTTGTTATTATATATAGTTTTGACACAAAGTTTGAAAAAGTGAACTTTTGAACTTCTGATTAACACATTGAACTCCAGCAGCAGCAATTCGTCAGGTGGGAGTGGGATACCTATACCACAAACCATGTACAATTTGGTGGTGATGATGATGATGACCACTCCTTTTTACAACATCACGATGTATTTGGCTGCCGAAGCAGTTTCCTTGGCTATTGGGCACAGTCCTGGACAGGTAGCCCCTCAGCCGCAGGTACTCGAATGGCTCATTCGTCCCAGTAAGCTGGTACTCATTTGGCCGACCTCGGAAGGATGACAGCCTGAATCAACCCCACCTGGTGTTAATTCAATGGCCGACAGGGCCTTGAACTTGGGACCTTGTGATCTCAGACTGGAGAATACCTTGAGAAATAGGTGAAGTTTATCAAGCCACCTGTATTTTTTCCTTTCCGATTGTACAAAGTCCTTTCTGAGGTCGGAGAACCTCTGAGGTCGTGGTACATCAATGGAATAAACTTGAATAAGGTAAAACAACAACAACCAAACAACAACATTCGCACATCCATGATGTATCAGTGACGTCAGAACTCTATGGCTGTAATGTCGGTTGGGGAGAGAGAGAGAGAGAGAGAGAGAGGGTGGGGGTAAGAATGGTCGTGCGTGCAAAGCCTTGTTTTATGTATCTGCTCATCCCGACGTCGAGCCATCTGGTATCCGGCCTGCTAACCAACAAAACTTCCAGATCAAGCAAATTAAAGGCCCTGCCTTTGAAGGCACGGACAAGACGGGGACTTTGACATCCAGCCACTTTGTAAACTTCAGCGATCGTCCTCACTCTTCCTGTCGAACCATCTTGAACACACGCACTCGAGATGCCTTCGCTATCTCAGCCGAGATATCCTTGGGAGCCTGTTGACCTCAGCCGGTGTTGAGACTAATCATTTGTCATGTAAACGCTTAATGCCTCGACTGAGCTGGAAAACCTTTCTTCCACCACCTCGTCAAAACTTATCGAGTTATCAGTAACTTGGGGGATCCTCCTTGGATTTGTTGTCTTTTGTTGGGGAAAGCACGGATCTTCGTCCAAAGCTGTGTTCAGACACATACATGTACACACACACACACACACAGACAGACACACACACACACACACACACACACACACACACACACACACATGTACACACACACACACACACACACATGTACACACACACACACACACACATACACACACACACACACACACAGAGACATACACACACACACACACACGTACATATGTACACACACACACACACGTACATATGTACACACACACACACACACACACACACACACACACACATATATGTACACACACACACACACATATGCACACACACACACACACACACACATATACATACACATGCATACACACACACGTACATATGTACACACACACATACATGCATACACATACACACACGCATACACATACACACACACACACACACACACACACACACACACACACACACATGTACACACACACACACACACACACACACATACACACACACACACACACGCATACACACACACACACACACATATGTACACAGACACACACACACACACGTACACACACACGTACATATGTACACACACACACACACACACATGTACACACACACACACACACACACACATACACACACACACACACGCATACACACACACACACACACACACACACACACACATATGTACACACACACACACACACTGTGAAGGTACAACTTGTGGGAAGTCATTCAATGGTTGTTTTATTCATTAATTCATTCACACTGTGGTTGTTGATGTCAGAGTTCCCTATCTTTCAATCTCACCTTGAGGTTGAGGACTTCTCTCAATTTTGTTTGTTGAAATCATGGATCGCATCATCCCCATCATTACACCACCACCACTACCACCAATTGCATCATCCCCATCATTACACCACCACCACTACCACCGCTCACATCATCCCCATCATTACACCACCACAACTACCCCCGATCGCATCATCCCCATCCTTACACCACCACCACTACCACAAATTGCATCATCCCCATCATTACACCACCACCACTACCACCGATCGCATCATCCCCATCATTACACCACCACAACTACCCCCGATCGCATCATCCCCATCCTTACACCACCACCACTACCACAAATTGCATCATCCCCATCATTACACCACCACCACTACCACCAATTGCATCATCCCCATCATTACACCACCACAACTACCACCGATCGCATCATCCCCATCCTTACACCACCACCACTACCACAAATTGCATCATCCCCATCATTACACCACCACCACTACCACCGATCGCATCATCCCCATCCTTACACTACCATCACTACCACCGATCGCATCATCCCCATCATTATACCACCACCACTACCACAGATCGCATCATCCCCATCATTACACCACCACCACTACCACCAATCGCATCATCCCCATCCTTACACCACCACTAATACCGATCGCATCATCCCCATCATTACACCACCACCACCACCACCACTACCGATTGCATCATTCCCACCCTTACACCACCACCACGACCACCGATCGCATCATCCCCATCCTTACACCACCACCACTACCACCGATCGCATCATCCCCATCCTTACACCATCACCACAGATCACATCATCCCCATCATTACACCACTACCACCACAGGTCGCATCATCCCCATCATTACACCACCACCACCACTGATCGCATCATCCCCATCATTATACCACCACCACCACCACCACCACCACAGATCGCATCATCCCCATCATTACACCACCACCACCACAGATCGCATCATCCCCATCCTTAAACCCCCACCACCACCACCGATCACATCATCCCCATCATTACACCACCACCACAGATCACATCATCCCCATCATTACACCACCCCCACCACAGGTCGCATCATCCCCATCATTACACCACCACCACCACCACAGGTCGCATCATCCCCATCATTACACCACCACCACCACCACAGATCGCATCATCCCCATGATTACACCACCACCACCACCACCACAGATCGCATCATCCTCATCATTACACCACCACCACCACCACAGATCGCATCATCCCCATGATTACACCACCACCACCACCACAGATCGCAGCATCCCCATCATTACACCACCACCACCACCACAGATCGCATCATCCCCATCCTTGCACCACCACCACCAGCACCACCGATCACATCATCCCCATCATTACACCACCCCCACCACAGGTCGCATCATCCCCATCATTACACCACCACCATCACCACCAGAGATCGCATCATCCCCATCATTACACCACCACCACCACCACAGATCGCATCATCCCCATGATTACACCACCACCACCACCACCACAGATCGCATCATCCCCATCATTACACCACCACCACCACCACAGATCGCATCATCCCCATGATTAAACCACCACCACCACCACCACCACAGATCGCATCATCCCCATCATTACACCACCACCACCACCACAGATCGCATCATCCCCATCCTTGCACCACCACCACCAGCACCACCGATCATATCATCCCCATCATTACACCACAACCTCAACCACCTTCCTTGATGTCCTTTATCGCCCACCTCGCCCACCCCTCTTTCCTCCCTCCTAACTCTTTCCCCTCCTCTCCGTCCACTCCCCCCGATTCTGCGTTCCCGCGCACTTTATCTGCGTCGCCACCACCACCACGTCTCGGAGATCGGAGATGCATCTTCTTCCCTCCGTGGTGGAAATGCCTTGTCTTGGTCTCTTGGACTCCTCACCTTTCACGTCCCTCCTCCTCCTCTACCTCTCCGTTGTGTTCTTGTACCCAAGTCCTACCGCAGGTAAACAGTGTTCACGCCACTCCTGGGTGCAACGAGGTGGCTAAACTTTAAATTGATTGCGTTCCGCACATTGATCGATACCGGTACAAATACCTTGATCTGTTCGTATTTCTAATAGGGCTAAAGCTTTAATGACGGAGTTGATCTCTGACGTCACATTGAGAGCATCAGCATGATGTCCACCTGTACTTTAAGAACACAGCAGATCGCGTGTTAAAAAGTTACCACAAGCACTCTGTGCACTCGTCCGTGCATCAGGGGAATCCGTGCACTCGTCCGTGCGCCTCGGGACTCCGTGCGTCTCGGGACTCCGTGCACTCGTCCGTGCGTCTCGGGACTCCGTGCACTCGTCCGTACGTCTCGGGACTCCGTGCACTCGTCTGTGCGTCTCGGGACTCCGTGCACTCGTCCGTGCGTCTCGGGACTCCGTGCACTCGTCCGTGCGTCTCGGGACTCAGTGCACTCGTACGTACATCTCGGTACTCCGTGCACTCGTCTGTACGTCTCGGGACTCCGTGAACTCGTCCGTGCGTCTCGGGACTCAGGGCACTCTTCCGTGCGTCTCGGGACTCCGTGAACTCGTCCGTGCGTCTCGGGAGTCCGTGCACTCGTACGTACATCTCGGGACTCAGTGCACTCGTCCGTGCGTCTCGGGACTCCGTGAACTCGTTCATGCGTCTCGGGACTCCGTGCATTCGTCCGTGCGTCTCGGGACTCCGTGCATTCGGTTTTGTTCCGATCGTAGTTGTTGTTCAAACTCTTTGCTTTGACGGTCTCCTCGCTGTTCATCACTTGCATGTCTGAGTACAAAAGCAATTAGCACCCCCGGATCGCAGGCTCTTTAACCCTTTCCATAAGTCGTTCATTATACAACCATTTCCACCAACACACGTCCAATTAGTGTTTGTTCATTGAATGCTGGGAGTCTGGGACATCCCAACACTCGCGGTAATGCTGCATTGTGTCCGTGCATTGTGATAAGGGATGCAGGTGGAAATGGAAAATAACTTGAACGCACGATGTCTGCTCGCTCTGTCTGCTCGCTCTGTCTGTCTGCTCTCTCTGTCTGCTCTCTCTGTCTGCTGGCTCTGTCTATCCTATCTGTCTGCTCTCTCTGTCTGCTCGCTCTGTCTGCTCTCGCTGTCTGCTCGCTCTGTCTGCTCTCTCTGTCTGCTCGCTCTGTCTGCTCGCTCTGTCTGCTCTCTGTCTACTCGCTCTGTCGGCTTGCTCTGCTCGCTCTGTCTGCTCTCTCTGTCTGCTCTCTCTGTCTGCTCGCTCTGTCTGCTCGCTCTGTCTGCTCGCTCTATCTGCTCTCTCTGTCTGCTCGCTCTGTCTGCTCTCTCTGTCTACTCGCTCTGTCTGCTCGCTCTGTCTGCCCTCTGTCTGCTCTCTCTGTCTGCTCTCTCTGTCTGCTCGCTCTGTCTGCTCGCTCTATCTGCTCGCTCTGTCTGCTCGCTCTGTCTGCTCTCTCTGTCTGCTCGCTCTGTCTGCCCTCTGTCTGCTCTCTCTGTCTGCCTGCTCTGTCTGCTGGCTCTGTCTATCCTCTCTGTCTGCTCTCTCTGTCTGCTTGCTCTGCCTGACCGCTCTGTCTGACCGCTCTGTCTGCTCGCTCTGTCTGCTCGCTCTGTCTGATTGCTCTGTCTGCTCTCTCTGTCTGCTGTCTCTGTCTGTTCTCTCTGTCTGTTCTCTCTGTCTGCTCGCTCTGTCTGCTCTCTCTGTCTGCTCGCTCTGTCTGCTCTCTCTGTCTGCTCGCTCTGTCTGCTCTCTGTCTGCTCACTCTGTCTGCTC
Source organism: Myxine glutinosa (assembly GCF_964187855.1). NCBI lineage: Eukaryota > Metazoa > Chordata > Myxini > Myxiniformes > Myxinidae > Myxine > Myxine glutinosa. The sequence goes on from NC_136262.1 coordinate 180,520,347, forward strand.
TCTCTGTCTGCTCTCTCTGTCTGCTCGCTCTGTCTACTCGCTCTGTCTACTCGCTCTGTCTGCTCACTCTGTCTGCTCACTCTGTCTGCTCTGTCTGCTCTCTCTGTCTGCTCACTCTGTCTGCTCTCTCTGTCTGCTCTCTCTGTCTGCTCGCTCTGCCTGACCGCTCTGCACACATTATACATGCCCGCTGTCCATGCCCGTTCTCTGTATCCTCTTTGCATGTCTGTTCTCCGCCCATTCTCAACACCTGCTCTTTGAGCCCACGGTCCATGCTCGTTCTCTGAACCCACTCTTTGTACCTTTCTCCTTGATCCACTCTCCGTGCTCACATTATGTGCTTGCTCGCTTGTCTCTCTCCATTGACCAATGTTATATCTCTATCAGGTGGATATTATATCTCCCTCGGGCGGATGCGACGTCTCCGTCGGGTGGATGCGAAGTCTCCGTCGGGTGGATGCGACATCTCCATCGGGCGGATGCGACATCTCCATCAGGTGGATACGATATCTCCATCAGGCGGATACGATATCTCCATCAGGTGGATACGATATCTCCATCAGATGGATACGATATCTCCATCAGGTGGATACGATATCTCAATCAGGCGGATGAGATATCTCCATCAGGTGGACACGATATCTCCATCAGGTGGATATGATATCTCCATCAGATTGATGCAATATCTCCGTCAGGTGGATACGATATCTCCATCAGGTGGATATGATATCTCCATCAGGTGGATACGATATTTCCATCAGGTGGATACGATATTTCCATCAGGTGGATACGATATCTCCATCAGGTGGATACGATATCTCCATCAGGTGGATATGATATCTCCATCAGGTGGATACGATATCTCCATCAGGTGGATAGGATATCTCCATCAGGTGGATAGGATATTTCCATCAGGCGGATACGATATCTCCATCAGGTGGATATGATATCTCCATCTGGTGGATACGATCTAAAGGTGGTTCATCAGGTGGATACGATATCTCCATCAGGTGGATACGATATCTCCATCAGGCGGATGAGATATCTCCATCAGGTGGACACGATATCTCCATCAGGTGGATGTGATATCTCCATCTGATTGATGCAATATCTCCATCAGGTGGATACGATATTTTCATCAGGTGGATATGATATCTCCATCAGGTGGATACGATATTTCCATCAGGTGGATACGATATCTCCATCAGGTGGATACGATATCTCCATCAGGCGGATGAGATATCTCCATCAGGTAGACATGATATCTCCATCAGGTGGATTCGATATCTCCATCAGGTGGATACGATATCTCCATCAGGCGGATGAGATATCTCCATCAGGTGGATATGATATCTCCATCAGGTGGATATGATATCTCCATCAGATTGATGCAATATCTCCATCAGGTGGATACGATATTTCCATCAGGCGGATACGATATCTCCATCAGGTGGATACGATATCTCCATCAGGTGGATATGATATCTCCATCAGGCGGATGAGATATCTCCATCAGGTGGACACGATATCTCCATCAGGTGGATATGATATCTCCATCAGATTGATGCAATATCTCCATCAGGTGGATACGATATCTCCATCAGGTGGATACGATATCTCCATCAGGCAGATACGATATTTCCATCAGGCGGATGCGATATCTCCATCAGATTGATGCAATATCTCCATCAGGTGGATACGATATCTCCATCAGGTGGATACGATATCTCCATCAGGTGGATACGATATTTCCATCAGGCGGATGCGATATCTCCATCAGATTGATGCAATATCTCCATCAGGTGGATAAGATATCTCCATCAGGTGGATAAGATATCTCCATCAGGTGCATAAGATATCTCCATCAGGTGCATAAGATATCTCCATCAGGTGGATACGATATCTCCATCAGGCAGATACGATATTTCCATCAGGTGGATACGATATCTCCATCAGGTGGATACGATATCTCCATCAGGTGGATACGATATCTCCATCAGGCGGATGCGATATCTCCATCAGGCGGATGAGATATCTCCATCACGTGGATACGATATTTCCATCAGGCGGATACGATATCTCCATCAGGTGGATCCGATATTTCCATCAGGCGGATACGATATCTGCATTAAGTGGAAATAATGTCTCCACAAGACCGGCATTCCTGTGTTAAATAGCATCACACACCTCCTTTTGCTTTAATACAAACATTGAGCAATGATCGATGGCTCAAGTCACAGAATATCCTCCCTGTCCCCTTTCCTTGCTTGTGGAGTCTGTTCTCCAGTAAATTAAATGCATTACTTTTTTGTTTTCAGAAATATACATGACTTTTCTCTCCACCTTCCTGTAAATGGTTGAACCACATCGAACTGCAGTTAGGGCAAGACAGCCATGGCATGCCCATCCCATCCCCATCCTCACCCCAACCTCTTGGACAATGCAATTCCACAGTAATCTCCGCATCCTCGCATCCTCACATACTCCAACCCTAGTACAACCAGAAAAACCTTAAACATTCTTTTTCACTTTTCTGCTCTGAAATTAAATGATTTGCTGACTGCACTCTGAAATAATGTTCGCAAATAAATGTAATAGTTACTTTAATATTTAATTGCATTCTTATTGAAAGATCACATACAGGCCTTTTCCATCCCTATGCCAGCATGACAGTTTATCATAAACAAACAGGACAAATTTGTTCAAGCCAAGCAGCATCCTTGGAGTGAGACGGAACACTTGTGCAAATGACTTGGTCTTTTTAAAAGCACTGCGGAAGGGTTCACACCCACAAACCCGAACGATTAATTGTGGTGTAACTGCAGGTTGCTCAACTACTTGTTATAGAATGAGGAACTCATAAAAGTTTACTTGGTGTCCTCTCTTCCACATGAAGATTCCAATAAGTCACATGAAGAATAGTGACATACCCACATCAGTAACCTTCGATGTATGGGAGGAGTGGGTGGGGGGTTTGTACCAGCACAAACCTGGTGAGTACGTGTGGGGAGGGGGTTCAGGGAGTGCGTAATGTATGGATGATTGTCATATTTATTGCCATTACTAGCATGGATCGGCTCGCTGCGTTCGCTCGCCTCTCAACACGTCGCTGCAGGGGCATAGGCTTGTTTTAACTGAGTATAATGACTGAACGTGTGTTGCTGTGTTATTATGATTTACATCAATCATAATACAAACATTTTTTTGGCTCAAATGTATTTGTAATATTGGGGATATTATTTATTTATTTGTAATTTATTTGTAATCTAAAAAGGTCCAAGTGGTCTCAAGCTCTAAATGGTCAAGGGTCCAAGCTATCTAATCTGTCTGAAAGGTGTAAGGGGTCTAAATAGTGTTCATGTCTAAGGGGTCAAAAAGGACCTAAGGGGTGTAACGGTCTAAAGGGTATAAAAGGTCTAAAGGGTGAAGGAATCTAATGGTGTCTAAAGTATTGAATGGGTCTTAAAGGTAAAAAGGGGTCTTGTGGATCTTGGGGTGTAATGGGGCTGAAGGGTCTTATTGGTCTTAGGGGACTTAAATGTCTGTTGGGTCTTATTTACCCAAATAAGGGGTCTGTTGGGTCTTCAAGGGTCTTTTGGTTATTTGGGGTATTTTGGGTATTCTGGGTCTTTTGGGTCTTTATGGCCTCCAGAGTTCTTAAGGGTCTTCATGGTCTTTGGGTGTTTGGGTGTATTTTGGGTCTTTGGGTGTTCGGGGTATTTTGGGGTCTTTGGGTGTTCGGGGTCTTTAAGGGTATTTTGGATATTTCAGGTCTTTGGGTTATTTTGGGTCTTCGGTGTCTGTTGGATCCTCTGGGGTATCTAAGGGTCTTCAGGGTATTTTGGGTCATGAGGGTCTTTGGGTTCTTATATGTCTTTATGGTTCTTGGTGGTCTTAAGTGTCTTGGGGGATCTTAAAGGGTCTTCAAAGTCTAATCACTAATGTGTCTCAGCAGTCTAAGACTCCAAAAGGTCGAAATGTGCATTACAATAGTACACAAATAATAGATTACGTAATTAATGGGCAGGATGCAACTGAGTTCAAATAGTACATAATTAATAGACGTATAGTCACATGGCTTCACGGACGGACGGACGGACCGCGTTTTTCCTTTTTACAATGTACAGTATATAGATATTTGTAGTATTTTGGCCAAATATTTTTCTGTAATTTTTGTATTTTATTTCAATTAAAACATTGATTCTGATATTCAAAAAAATAATTCATTTATTTTACTAGTACACCTATGGGAGCGGCCGGAAGGGTAATGTTATTATCCTCTCTGGGGTATATAGATTACAGTAGATCTAGGCTCAGGTTTGTTCGTCTGTGGGACACACAGGAAGCATGTAGTGCCTCAAGAATGTGGGGTTTTCTCCCTTTCAGTTCAATGTTAAACAGTAATAGCGACTGTTAAAAAGGTAATCATTCGTGTTTGTTGTTTATAATAAAAACCGCTTTGGGAGGCGGATATTTTTAATATTAATTTTGTTTTGTAAAACATGAATATTATGCTATCACAATTAGTGTATTTATTACCTCTGCCACCAAAGGTAGGCAGAAGTTATGTTTTCACCCCTGTCTGCCTGTTTGTGTTTGGTACTTGCGAAAATTGAGGATTTTTCAAGTATGTTGGTTGGTCGTGTTTGTTATTACTTGGCAAATTACATTTTGCCGTGTTGATTGGTTCTATTTGTTTGTTTGTCTGTCCGCTAGCCTATAATCGCCTATAGGTCACAATTTTAAACCGATCCTCACGACACTTCACCAAATGGTAGAGTTGGTTATAAGGAAGAAGTCTATTTATTTTTATGTCAAAAAGTCAACATCGGCCAAAGGTCAACAACTTTGCCGAATTTCCAAAATTGTCATTTTTTATCCGATTGCCTTGAAATTTGAAGAGGAATTGCAAATCAAGTCACTGAATTCAACCACCCATTATTTTTGAGGTCAACATATGCCAAAAGGTCAACATAGGCCAAATTTCTAAAATTGTCAATTTTCATCCGATTGACTTGAAATTTGAAGAGATTTGCAAATTTGGTCACTGAATTCAACTACGAATTATTTGTGAGTTCATCATATGCCAAAAGGTCAATGTAGGCCAAATTTCTACTTATTATTTTAAGGTCAAATTTGTTTCAATGATATTGTAAGTATCGTGCTCTGCACAACGTTTTCTTGTTTGTTTGTCTGTCCACTCACCTACAGACTAAACTGCTCAGCCGATTGTTCTGAAACTTTCGCGGATTGTAGGGTACCGTCCCTGCGAGGGCCCGCGACAAAGTTTCGTAAAAATTCGTCGACGTGTTATGACGTGAAGTTGCAAAAAACGTAAAACATGTTTTGGATGATAACTCTGGAACCGGAAGTCATATCGACTACTGGTCGACGCCAAAATGCTCTTCATTCAATTTCCGACAACTTTCTGATTTGAATGTTTGACATAAAACCAACAAATTTCCTAAGCATGTGGACTTTGGTAGAGTTGGTCATAAGGAAGAAGCCTATTGATTTTGAAGTCAATATGTCAACATAGGCCAAAGGTCACCAACTTTGTCAAAATTCTAAAGTCCTCAATTTTCATCCGACTAACTTGAAATTTGAAGAGGATTTGCATAGTAGGTCATTGAATTGAACTACTACTTATTCTTGAGGTCAACATCGGCCAAAGTTTAACAACTTAGGTGTAATTTCTAATATCCTCAATTTTCATCCAATTGACTTGAAATTTGAACATGATTTGCATATCAGGTCACTGAATTCAACCAACAATTATTTTTGGGACATAAAGGTCAAACGGTCAACATATGGTTAGTTTCTAAAATCGTCAATTTTCATGAGATTGACTTTAAATTTGAAGATGATTGTCATATTTGGTCTTTTAATTCAACCACCAATTATCTTTAAGGTCAACTAAGTTTTAGGGATTTTGCAAGTATTGTGCTCTGCATGATGTCTTTCTTGTTTGTTTGTCTGTCTGTGAACAGGATGTATCAAAAAGTTGTGGACGGATTCGGACGAAATTTGGTGTAGAGGTTGGTTGCAGACAAAGTGATTAGATTTTGGTGAATATCCGGATACCAGAATTTATTAAGTGATTCTTTGCCATTGAGACAGGGCCAAAAACGATATATAGCACTATATCTTGAAAGGTTATTGACGGATTTGGACAAAACTTAGTGGACAAGTGGGGTGTCTAACAAGGACGAATTGATTTGATTTTTGTGAAGATCTGAATCCGGATCCGGATCCGAGAATTTTTTTTATTTTAAAAGTGGTTCTTCACCATTGAGAGACAGGGTCAAAAACGATATGTAGCACGATATCTCAAAAAGTTATGGATGAGTTATGACAAAACTTGCTGGATGATTGGTTAGGTGACAAGAAAAAGCCGATTACATTTTGTTTCAGGTCGAGATGTCGATCCGGTCTCTCAGTGCGACATAAAACATAAACTGTTCATCCTGGCGAATGTATGCGCTCGACCAAGTGCCCGTTCTTGTTACCTTTGTTATTGGAAGTGGTCTTGAAAAAACACCATGGTAAGCTACACTTCAACACAGATTTCACCCAAGGCGAAAATCACCCTGGGGAGGGCGGCAATTTAAGTCGCTGCAACATCCATCGTGTGACACTTTGACCTCCTGGCAAGTTTGATTGAGTTTGGATAAGTAGCAATCGAATCAATCCTGGTCCGACAGATAGACACCAAATTGCGTATTTTAGTATGAAGTCTGATCCTATTAACATAACCTGCCATTTACTCTTCTATATACCGACCCCATTCTTGCATTGATTGTACGCTAACGTAACATTCACATCCATATTGAAAACCATGGCCAAGTGTGACCTCTGGCGCTTCCTGGCTTGATCTGCATCAACGTTTTGAGGACATGCACAGTCTGTAAGTTGGAGCTGGTTATTGAAGCTCATCAAGCCCAGGTAACCATCACTTCCTGCTTTCTATCTATTGAAGGTGTCCCCGGCTTGGGACTAGCGGTGGTGGGTTTAACACTTTGATCACAGGAACCCTCCCCTCTCCATCTGCAGCAACTGTCATGGCATTGCAATCAAGTGAAGAGTTTCTTCGTTCCTTTTTTGAACATCATATCCATACTACTTGACCTAAAATGTGTATTCTAAATCCAGCTCAGAATTTTTACCTTGATCCTTCCATCACTTCAATTTTTAGCAACCAGCCTGGTGAGCTACTGTAGCATGGGTTCTCTCTTTTAAGTCTATAGGATGACCAACCTGATCTTAATCATTCTCTTGTCGCACTATTGCTCAAAAGCATTGATGCTTCTGATCTTCAGCCTAATCACAGAAACTCCAATAATGTTGAGATCTTTATATTTCACAGAATCCCAGATGCAGATGTGATGTTGGGACTCCAGCCCATATGGAAGAGCAGTACTTCATTGAGCTTTTTGTCCCCCGTCGCACCGCGGAGCGAAAGGGGGACTATGGTTTTCCCCTCCGTCCGTGTGTGCGTGCGTGCGTGCGTAAGCGAAGGACCAACTTCTAATCTGGTGTGTGCATGTATCTAGGCATATGGAAGAACCCTATTTAAAATTATGTCGCCACGTCAAAATCCAAGATGGCCGCCGCCATGTATGTCTGAACCTTGTGAGTGAAATATCTTGAAAAATAAGCGAAGTCCCAACTTCTAATCTGGTGTGTGGGTGTATCTACGCATGAGGAAGAACGCTATTGAAAATTGGGTCGCCAGAGTCAAAATCCAAGATGGCCACCACCATATATATGTCTGAACCTTGTGAGCGAAATATGTTGAAAAATAAACGAACTACTAACTTCTAATCTGGTGTGTGGGTGTATCTTCGCATAAGGAAGAACGCTATTGAAAATTGGGTCGCCACGTCAAAATCCAAGATGGCCACCTTGCGTCTTCCACTTTGTCAACTCGCATCACTTCACCGACGGGGGACCTCGGCGTAACGCTTGTTTGTTACTATTGTACAGGAAGTTAATTGCCCACACAATTTAATAACTTTCTTTTTTCACTATTTAAACTATTTTGTGGATGCAACAATGGCTGCTCGTTAAGAAGTGATGAAATCATGTTTTCTCTTATTTGTTTGTCCATGTTGCAGCTGTAATCTATCTGATGTATCAGATTATGCAGATTTATGCTGCTTATGCTCCTAAAAACAAAACTTCATGGTATAACTTCATGGGAAAACTTTATGATTTATGTTTGTTTCTTCATGATATTCCCATTTACATATCGACAGCAACAGAAAAACTACAATATGAGATATGCGCCCTTAAAAAATCACTAGGACTATTCCACACCTGCCCACAGTAAACAAACATGTTACAATCAATCTCAAGTGGTTCTGTAATCACTTATAGTAATGTACGAATAGAAGGCTTTGGACCCCGACTTTGAAAGGAATACAAACAAGTTGAGCTACATTCAAAACACACCGCCCCATGGCAAATCAATAAATAAATAAAATATCCTCCAGCGCGCAACATTGCTGGGGACCTTCAACCTCAACTTTTCTCTCTGTCACCCTCTATCTCTCTCTTGTGATCTTTAATTTTTCACGTGACCTGTATTTGAGATCAAATGTAACAGTGAGTTGACATCTAGCGTGGATGGAGCCATATCCATCGACAAATTTGTGTCAAATTCAATTTTTTAAATACATCAATGAGGTTTCCAGGCCATCCCTGCATAGACAGTGCTAGAGCGGTCTGTGAATGTTAGCCCTATGCAATGGGAGGCAGGGTTCTGCAATCACGTGTGTGTGTGTGTGTGTGTGTGTATGTGTGTGTGTGTGTGTGTGTGTGTGTGTGTGTCGTTGGTTGTTATCTCCAAATGCGGGTTTCAGAAGGTGGAACGGAGCCCTCCCAGATCTTGATGTGTCCATCTTCGTGTGTCTGTCTTGTATATGAACAAAATGATTTTTACAGGACACATGACCTTTGACCCATTGTGCCTAAAATTGAATCATTTCATCATCAACATCATCATCATCATCATCATTAGGTTTATTGAGAATGACAAACACTGGACAAGGCAGTACAAATACTGATTTTTGTCAAGTTTACAATAATAAAATAATATTATTATATGGCTTGGACAGACAATGGTGTACTGGACCACAATGACCTACTCCTTACAGGAACCTCTGATATGCATGTCACATTACCAGATGTTGGTGTTTTTTTTTTGTGTACCAAGTCTAGGCTCGTATAAGAGCTAACACAGAACATATAATAAAGGGAGTGGGAGACAAGAGAGGGAGAGAGAGAGGGAAGCACAACAACAGCAGGGGACAGGGACATCGGGAGATCTGTGGAAGGGAGAGGGCTGGGGCTAGAGCGGGGTACACGAGATAAACAAGATGGACACTACAGTGATTTTCAAGAAGGAAAATGGGGAATATGAAGGAGGTGGGTTTGGGTTGGATTAACAGGGTTAGAAAAGATCAAGGTTTTGGATGGGAGAAGATAAGAGATGGTGGTGAACAGCTGTTTTGAAAACCTGGGGGGAGGAGTGGGATTGAAGAGTTATCTTAATTTGCTTATCTTTCTCTTTTGATAAAATAAGAATTTTATTTCATCTTTGTATTACTGTACATTCTATTGTGGTGCCAAATTTGTTTGAAATATTTTCAGTAGTTCACGAGTTTATTATTGCACACATTATGCATGTGTGTGTATATATATGAATGCTCTCCCAGAGAAGAAGGGAAGTCGGAAGTGAAATGCAAGAACAGAGGTGGATGAGATGGATGAGCCGTTGCAACAGGAGGAGGTCGTGGGGATGGTACAGTAAGGGAAGCATGGCTTGGGGTGGATGAAGCATGAGCGATGGGGAAACGCATGTGTGAAAGAGAGGAGGAAGATGGTTGAGAGGGAGGTGAGAAGAAAGGAGGAGGAGGGGAGATATGTGAAAGCAGTCAGACAGGCACAGCAAGGTGCTTGGACTAGGTGGGAATGTGTGCGGGTGACGACATTGAAGTGGCAAGAGATTTGGAGGATGGAGCCAATATTGTTGAGTTTCCTGTTGTGGGCAACGTATGATGTGCTTCCATCACCAGTAAACTTGAGATTGTGGGGGTTGTTGCAGGAGGAGAGATGTTCTTTGTGTGGAGGTTTGGGAACGGTGCAGCATGCACTGAGTGCATGTTCAGTCGCATTGGCAGCAAGAAGATACAAGTGGCGGCATGATCAGGTGCTGGCGGTGGTGGTGCAGATGGTGCAACAAGAGGTGCTGAGATCGAGAGAGAGAGAGAGAGAGAAGAGTGGAGAAGGAGACCGATGGGGGAGAGGAGTTGTTTGTCAAAGAGGGACAAGTGGTAAGAGGTAGAAAGAGGAGGAGGAGGAGGTGGAAAGCAAGAGGGCTGTCAGATGCTTGTGATTGGCAGGTGGTGGCAGATCTAAAGCCACAATTGGTATTCCCAGAGGAGATCTGTGTGACAAGGTTGCGGCCTGACATTGTCATCTGGTCAGGTGCAACAAGACAGGTCATCTTAGGGGAATTGTCTGTACCTTGGGAAGACAACATGGAGGAGGTGCATGAGAGGAAGAGAGGAAAGTACAGTGAGCTGGAGGCAGAGTGCCGGGAGAAGGGTTGGCGAGTTTCTTGTCAGCCATTTGAGGTGGGGTGTAGAGGGTATATTGGCAATTCCTTTTCTGCATTTCTTGCTCGGCTTGGAGTGTGTGGAACAGAAAGAAGGAGGATGTGTGCAAAGTTGCCCAAGTTGCCTTGAAAGGCTCACTTTGGATATGGAGGAGGTTTATGGAGGCACGTCGAACCGTGTTGGTTGTGCTTGTGGGTGGTGGTTCATTTCAGCTTCAAGGGGTAGTGACTAAGCGTGGAAGAGAAATGGAGATGTGTGAATAGTGTGTGTGTGTGTGTGTGTGTGTGTGTGTGTGTGTGTGTGTGTGTGTTGCAGGAGTGGGTGTGTGTGTTGCAGGAGTGGGTGTGTGTGTTGCAGGAGTGGGTGTGTGTTGCAGCGGTGAGTGTGGTTTTGCATGAATGTGTTTTTGTTTGAGTGGTGCATGTTGTAAGGGTGGTGGTCGGTTGTTTTTTTTTGTTTTTTTGGGTGTGTGAGTGAGTGGATGAGGGGCTGTGTATTCTGGGAGTGGACACGGTTTTGTTGTTGTAGTCTGTGTTCTCACTGGCTGGAGGTGGGGTATGTACGCATCTGGGTGTAGAGGCGTATGTGCCCCTGCTGGCCCACCTTAGCTGACTGTATCGAGGTTGAAGGGCCAAAACGGGATGATGCTGAGGAGATCGACTGAGGACCCGGTCAGTGAGGCACACTTGTGATCAGGTGTGTTTTGAAATTATATATATATATATACACACACATACACACACACATTGAACAAGGCAGCAATGTACAGTTCGAGTCCCATCACAACACTTCCTACGCAACCTGTTAGCAACTAGTGTCATCACAACATGAACACATTGTTTCTGACCCACTGATCACCAGTTAGGAGGTTTGCAGTCAGAATATATATATATATATATATATATATATATATATATATATATATATATATATATATATATATATATATATATATATATATATATATATCTATATCTCTATATATATATATATATATATATATATATATTATATATATATATATATATATATATATATATTATATATATATATATATATATCTATCCACTAAACCATAAATTTATGCAACATAATCAAATCAAATTATTGTTGAATTCTTGCCTCCATCATTTCACTTTCCAGTAGTGTTTCCTGTTAGCAACTCTCAAATATTTATTCTTTAAATGGTCTCCCAATAATGTCACCATCCCCTGCCACCCAAGCGGGCAATTGCTGGCTGCAGAAGGCAGCCAATGGCCGATGTCGGGGTCTTCTGCAGAGTGGGGTTAGTCGCGAAGAGTGCTGTCGTCATGGCCGTCCTGGAGATGCTTGGACGTCCCAGGAGGTGTCATCTGGACTGCTCTTCCGCTGGCTCGTCTTCAGCAAAGGTGCTCCTGACTGTATACCCTGCCGAGGTGAGACCATTTTATCCCTGAAACAATTTACTGTGCGCAATCACCAGCGAAGTAAAGTCACCTGGTACCTTGATTTTAGGGCTATGTTTTAAAGTGCTGTTGGACCCCGACATTCAAGGGGGATACGTTCCTGGAAAAAGCTGCGAATGTTGAAACTGCGAATGTGGGGGCATTGTTTTAATGGGGAGAGGAGGATAGGTTCCCACCAGTTCCTGATTCATAGGGGAACATTTTAAAAGTTTCGAAATTTTTGGACAGCGAATGCACAGGATTACAGTTTTATAAACAAGTGAATAAAAAAAATTAATGCTAAATTAAAAAGGCAATGTAGGGATGAGAAACTACAGTCTAAAAAAGGTCCTAAACAAGATAGGGATGATGTTGGTTTAGAGAGTAGCTAAGAGTATTGCCATCACATATCAATCCCTACATCACTGCCTCATTTACACTTCAGTTATTGCTTCAAGCTTCTACAAACTCCACTGGTTACACCAGTACTTGATTACTCCTGTAGTGCAGCCACATACTGAGACTCTACAAATAACAAATTAGCAGCCCAAGTACAATGTTATAATATCAGTACATGATCACCAACTTCTTACAAACTGCATGAACATCTCTAATAACAGCATTCTATAATTATCTGCATTTGTGATCAGTTACTCTAAGTTGATAAAAAAGAAAATTGGGAAAGACAACTGAAGCTGCAAGGAGTCCCTGAAATTATATAGCAGCTATTATACCTATGCAGAAATGAAATGTAGGAGATTCTAATACTTTTATCTTGGCCTAGCCCTAGACAATAGTCTGGAGGCAGTGATGTTGGGATTGTTATGTGATGGCAATACTGTTAGCTACTCTCTAAACCAACAGCATCCCTATCTTGTTTAGGACCTTTTTTAGACTGTAGTTTGTCATCCCTACATTGCCTTTTTAATTTTGCATAAATTTTTTTATTCACTTGTTTCTCCAATTTTTTTACAATGTGGAATAACACAATGGTATAGTACTCGGACGATACCCAATCTTGGAGCAAAAGTTCCAAGATATCTTAGTCAGCAAAGTCAAAAACTGCATATGTTCCTATTGTTGCGGGTCCCGGGTTCGTCGACGTACTAAGGGGGGTTTATGCCCTGCTCCCCCTCAAACTCCGGGTCCACTGAGGCCACCGTCCACGACTAAGTTTGTGGTTGACGGATTCCTAAGCAATTCCGATCGCCAATTGCCCAGCTACGCGTCAAAGAGTTTACTGGTCAATATTCCCAAATACCTTCAAGACACGTGACCGGAGAAACCGGGGATCGAACCCTCGCTTTCACACACATTATTCAATTGCGTGCCGAGCGGATTTGCACGGTGTGGAAAGCGGCGTTACCTCACGAGATTTATGGACCTGAATCTAGCCAAATTCGGTCTCAGATGATGCTAGGCCAATGGAGAAAGGACGTACCGAACAGGTTGGAAAGTAACCAAATGTACAGCCTTTTATTTACAAGGCACAGAGAATAGACAAAAGATACAGCTTAACAATTCTTACCTATCATAAACCCCACAGGCATATCATAAACCCCCTATCATATCATAAATTTACCAATTACCTTCTTATTCTTTGATGAGTATAAATCATTATTGGGATTATAATCACTCATATCATAAGAATCTATATCTTCTTTAAGATCATTATAAATATCATCAGTTTTTATCTCTAATATAAAACTATCAGTATCCATATACAATAAACATGCTTCATTTTCCTGACTTGTTTTCCAAATATATAAATGAATGATTTTTTACCCATTTGGGAAAACAAGATAAAATTTAACAAACATAAAAATCTTCCAAATTCATTAAGATGTCTAATAGTTGGTTCAAGCGGATGTGGAAAAACCTGTTTGCTTTTAAAGATGCGTCTTACCCCCAAATTTTAAGATTATGATAATTTAATAATTTTCACAAAGTCAAGTTTTCAAGCCGAGTATCAACTACTATCACAAGGTTTTAATGCGGCTCTTCAAAAAGAAGATATAATAGGTCTATTTAAACTTCAAAACAAAGTAAATGATTATAATATTGAAGATATAATACAACTATTTTGTGATATAAAAAATAAATCAAAACATAAACCCATAACTTGTATTCTCAGTGATAATACGAATGATATACCTACACCCCAAGATTTAGATAAATCAAAAAGGAACCTTGTTATCTTTGATGATTGTGTTAATGAGAGAAACCAAATGGTTATGGCTACTACACTGGTTATGGTTGTGGCTACTACACAAGAGGGAGACATTCTTCTTGTAATTGTATTTATCTCAGTCAATCATACTTTCAACTCCCTCGTCACTCAATAAGAAACAATGCCAATACTTTTATTTTATTCAAGTTAAATTCAATAGATGTAAATAATATTTGGAGAGACAATTGTTCTACATTATGTAGTAAAAAGGAATTTGAGGCTTGTATGAAACACATGACTGGAAAATATAAATATTGTTGCAGTGGTTCAAAAATCCCACTCCTTGACAACAATTTTGTTGTGTGATTCCCCTCGGTTAATACCGGACAATCACGAATACCTTCAAGGTGCACACGTCAAGGTGCACACGTGACCGAAGACGGCGGTCGAAATTGTCGCTTTCACAAACTTTATTCAACTGTGTGCCGAGGGGATTTGCACTGTGTGGAAAGCAGCATTACCTCACGAGATTTATGGACCTGAATCTAGCCAAATTCGGTCTCGGATGATGCTAGGCCAATGGAGAAAAGACATATCCGAACAGGTTGGAAAGTAACCAAATGTACAGCCTTTTTATTTTGAAGGCACAGAGAATAGACAAAAGATACAGCTTAACAATTCTTACCTATCATAAACCCCACAGGCACCTTCACACTCACTCTCACACAGGGGAAAAAACACTGGTTATTATCGTACCGATGTACGTGCTTGGATTGCCTCACTGGGGGCCACGTGGTCTGGTGTGCGCAGCTCGCAGTTCAATACCCGATCCGGACGTACAGCCTGAATAAGGTAAGGTCCGAAGAACGAACCGCCGCCTCGAAGTTGGCACGGACGAACTTCAGCACAGGTAGATGAACTTCAGCGCAGGTAGATGAACTTCAGCGCAGGTAGATGAACTTCAGCGCAGGTTGGCCAAGCTTGCAGGTCAGCCGGATGACGCAAGAGATCGGCGAAGAAGCGATGGGTGTCGGGCGTCGACGCAACAAGCAAGAGAGTACAGAGCAGGAGGTCGTCGACGTGGCGAGGCCAAATGCAAGAGCACTATCGTCGGCGAGGCAGAGTCCAAGAGGGGTGTCGTCCAGGTGGCGAGGCGAAATGCAAGAGTTCAGAACAGGAGGTCGCAGCGCAGCAAAATCCCAAAGCAAAGAGAATGAAAATGCGCTGGACAGGGGTTTATCAGACCTGCCCACGCCCTTCAAAATGTTCCACAGCCTCCTATTGGCTGAGGTTGGTCACGTACCGGGGACTTGTCCCGCCCTTCATTGGTCACGTGGGCTTCGATTTTGGCCACGCCTCCCTGCTCATTAGTAATGGCTTCTCCCAGCCACACGAAGGCTTGACATCCTGCTTAACTTCAACACATATTGGTCTTGATTACTACACAATGGGAAAGGGCTAATCTTTACATTCAATAAGACATATCTAACTACTGCAGGCTACATGCTGTCGTGCAATTTAACTATAGAGTGTTTGCCTTTATGGCACAGCCGCAACACTATATTGTTGTGAAACAAGATGAGATACTAACTGATATTTTATTTTATTTTATAAATAATTACATACATAAATGAGAACTATTATTATTAATCTTGTGGGTAAATCTGCTTCAGGAAAAAAACCTTTCATAAATCTAAGCTCTTGAATAGTAAAAATGAAAAGATTGTAAGTTTTTTTCAAAAACACCCTATGATTCGTATTGTATCTACAACAACCAGAGCAATGCGACCAGGAGAGGTAGAAAGTGAAGATTATTACTACATTACAATGGAGGAACATATGCGATTGAGAAACGAAGGTCAAATATTTGAGGAGGTCTCTCTTGGCACAACAAAATATTCACATTGTAAGAGTGAGTTAAAGAAACTAAAATCTGGTGGTCTTGGGATTTTAGAAACTAATCCAGAAGGAATGAAACAAATCATGAAACATCTGAGTGGTAATGGAGTTAAGATTTTATCATTCGTTTTTGATGTTGATGAAGAAACTCAACGCCAACGTATGAAAAGCAGAGATACTAGTATTAGTGAAGAAGAAATTACAACTCGTATTAATGCTACGAAAGAATTTGATAAAATACTTAAAGAAAAGGATTTATTTGAACACATCTACTTTAATGATAAAGTAAAGGAAAATTTCCCCATTGACCTTTACAATTCAGTAAATAATACAGAAAATGAATGTAGAAGAAAGAGCAAGAAGGTTGAAGGAACATCAGGAGTTGGTTTCAAGAGTTGTTAAGCAACAGGAAGACATCAAGAAGAAACGCAGACAGAAACTAACGGGTGAAGAAGCGTTTGAAAGAAAACAAGATAAAAATTTTAAACCGCTTTTATAATCTTCCCAACCCTCTACAATTCCCATGATGGAACACACTCCTGGAAAACTTCAAATGCTCAAAGATTTTAGCCAAATGACAGAGCAAGAACTTGAAAATATAGGAGAATTAGAATATGATGATGAAGGATTCATTCAACAACAGAAAAGGTAAATCAACCTCCCCAATTTTATTGTGAAGGCTCTTCAAAATAATGAATATTCAACGAATACAAAAACCTTAGCGGGTCTCATTCCAACAGAAGAAACAGCAGTGTTTCATCTTGTGAAAGAAAAGGTATTGATACATAATGACGAATTGGTGTTCTTAAGCTCTGCTCAGCCAAATGTTAAATTGACCCCCAGATGAATGTTTCTTCTAACAAAAGATGGAAGCCGAGGAACAATAGGTCCTGATACGAATTCAGCATATTTCAATGAACCGTTGAATATGAAAAATGAAGATGATAGAGTATATATTGATTTACTAAACTCACTTGATTATGGGGTTTATGTTGCTGGTAAAAGAAAGAAGAATGGGAAGGAAAAACATATTATTGATGCTTTAAAAAGCCTTGGTTCAGGTGTTAGTTTTCTTTGAAATGACCCATCACAATTAGTTAATAGGCTATTATTGCTGTTAGGTAGTAAGAAGGCTGGAAACAACAATTGTTTTAATGAAGCCTCAGCCATTTTAGACCAGTTGATGAATATGAAAATAATTAATAAATGTCAATACAAAGATATTTTATTACATATCAAATAAGATGAGAAGCACAATTCTTAGTTTTAATTTCACGACAAGTGATTACACAGCTTCAGTCCCTTACCCACTACAACTTGTCCCCGCAAAAGAATATGAGGCATCTTCATTGTCAATGGAAACTTATAATACCTTGTTTAATATCATGGAGAAAAACAACAAGTTTAGTTATAATCTGGGAAGTGGATATAAACTATAACAGGTTTACCCGGAGCATATGAGATTTCACAAATATCTTCTGAAATTGCCCGTCTTATGAAAGACCAGGATGATGAACCGAAAAATATTGCAATAGATATTCAAAAACATACTTCAAAATCAACGATTAAACTTAAAAATAATTATAAAGTTGATTTCACGATTGATAATTCATTCAGAGAGCTATTGGGTTTCTCCTCAAAAAGGATTTAAACTAACGGGATGTTTTACAGTGATATTGTCATTCAAATATTCTCCGGTATAAATTCGGTATTAATCCTATGTGATTTGATTGATGGTGCTTATAACGATGGAATAAGAACAAATACATAATTTTCATTCAGCGCATACTCAACCCTGATTGGTTATAAATTAAATATGGAACCAAAAAATCTTGTCTATTTACCTGTCAGGAAAAACCATATACAGAGTAAATTTTAGGATAACCGATCAAGATAATCATATAATTTCCTTTAATGAAGAAATTATATCTATCAGAATTCACCTACGTGAAGTTTTCCAATAAATAAATAATGATTATTGTGAGGAAACAGGAGTTGGGAAAATATAAAATAATTACAGGGGATGTGATGTTCCTTTCACCATACTATAAGGGTGAAGGTATGTTTCTTGGTAGAGGATACTATAAACCTTAGAGACAACGGGGTGTAGGACATCAATTTAGAAATAAAGGAGATGGGATAATTGATACTCTAATGGGTATTGGTTCAACCATTCTTAAACATAAAGACCTAATTGGTTCAACTGCTTCTGCCGTGGGAAATGTAGCGGGTGCTATAAAGAGTATAAAAGACGCTCAAAAGGAGTCTCATAAATTACAATCAATCAAAGAAATTAAGAAAAGCAAAACTCAACGATCTCCACAAGAACGACAAAAAAATCATTCAAATACTTGGGTCAGGCTTTCAAAAGTTTTAACAACTTTTTTTTTTTTACTAAATAAATACAAGTATGGAAGCATTCGATAGTATCTATGATTTGGATGATACAATTATCATCTCAAACTCTACTAAAAAGGAAGACTATTTTAAGATAAAAGCTATAACAGGAACAGGCTGGAATTCAAACGGAACTAAAAGTTTTGAAATAAATAATCAACAAACTTACTTTAATCTAGCTGATAGTTTCTTGTTGTGTAAATTTAAGTTCACTAAGGCTGCGAATAACACCAATGCTGCACTCATAAATGATTTCTTCCGGAAAATGTTTGATAGTGTCCGTTTGTATATTGGAACACAAGAGGTTGAAGCGGTTGATTATGTCTCTGCTACATCTGAAATGATGAAATTTACACTATATTCGTTTAGTGATAGAATGGGTAAGGGAGCTGTTGAAGGTTTTATTCCTGATATGTCAACGGGAACAAACACAGACCCTGGTTATAGTCAAAGAATGTCAATGTATAACAATGATACAAAAGCAGACAATAGTTTTACGGTAGCAGTTCCCCTTAAGGGTATATTTGGATTTTGTGATTATGATAAAGTTTTGTATGGTCTTAAAATTAGATTTCAACTACATATAAATTATAATGAAAATAGATTGCTTTTTAGGGCTGAACATGCTTTCGGGGATCAGAATAAATTTGTTATTAATGAATTGTGTTGGTATATTAGCGAATATACACCTAATCTTAAAATGGAAAGATGTTAAATAAAAGACTTAACTGAAAGAGACCACTAAATGTATCATACCTTAAAAGAAGATGCCAACACGTTAAACTGAACCAAACTATCTACACGTGGAATTTGGGTGTGCTGGAAGGAAAGCCACGATACCTATGGCTCATTTTAAAGAAACTAGATGGAGATGAAGGTACTGATAAGAATAATGCACTGAGTGATAATGCTAAGGTGAAACAACTTCCTTAGCATTAGCTTCCCTAGCCTTAACAACTTCCTTCCATCTCTGGATGGTACATTTTACCCACGAGATAGATTTGAAATTGATTGGGATAAAAATGATTATGCGGAAGCCTGCAAGTCTTACCAAAAGGTGTGTGAAAGCAACGGTAATAAAGATCCCATTTTGGATATGGTTGCGTTTCAAAAACTTTATGCAATCTACGCAATTGACTTGAGTTCTCAAAAGGAAACTATAAAGTCTAATAGAGTGGATACTTCTCTATACATTGAAAGAGGGGAGAATGAAGAAGTTGACACATATTGTTTGCTTTTGGAAGAAACAGAATTGCAGATTAATACAGATAATGGTGTTGTGATTAATATCACATATATTTTTCTAATAAATAAATGAGTAGGAAAGAACCAACTGGGGTATATATTAATCAAATCAATCTTTAAAATCTAATATCCTGTATTCAAAATCAAAAGCCTTGTATTATTAATGTTAATACAATTCAAAGAAAAGGAGCAAAAATAATTGATGTTTTGCTCACAAGAGAGCAGGTGAAAACACTAAATGATGCTGGCTCACTTAAATATAAAATATCAAAACCTATGTTAAAGAAATGTTCAATAATAGAGACGAGAGGAGGATTTCTCCCATTTCTAATTCCTTTATTTGCTGGTTTAATTGCGGTGGGAGCAATGACGGGTGGTATTTCAGCAGCGGTAAAAACTGCTAACGAAAGGAAGGCACAACTAAAAGCTCAAAAAGAATTGGAAAGACATAACAAGGAGTTGGAGAAACAAATTAGTGGAAGTGGTGTAATTGTAGATTTTGCTGAAAAGCTTGAAAGCCTACCTGATAAAGCGAGATTGTTTGTTGGAGATATGCTTTCTTCTATCGCACAAGCAGGTGTAAAACTGACTAAAAGGGGTAATGGATTATATCTTTCTAAAAAATAAATGGATAAATGGTTTAAACAATTTGGAAAGAATACAACGTCAAATATAGAACTTGCTAAATATTGTAAAAAATAAAAAATTGATAATGTGGTTATTTGTATGAGAGATGAATTAACAAAGTTGTCTGAAAATACAAATAATACTACTATTAATTTAGAGGATAATAATGGGAATGGTTCTCATTGGGTTTGTATTTATAATAGCCAGTAAAAAAATTATTTTGATAGTTATGGTCTTCCACCACCCCTTGAAGTAAAAAAAAATTTCTTACAGAATGGTCTTTATCAAACATTTCAGGTTGGTCTTATGAGTGTACATTTTGTCACGATTTCTTGCGATGTACGAGTGGCGAACTTGATATAGACATTCCACATGTTGTTGCCCCTGGATGAAAACATCATCCTTGCGTATTAAAAGTTATATTTGGAATTCCTGAATATTCTCCACCTATGGATTACATTTTTCCTTTTCAGAGGTATGCGTCTGACACGACACATTTTTTCCAGTCTGTGCTGAAGACTCCTTCACTTATTTTCTGGCCCCAGTTGAAGTAGTTGCTTTGCAATTGTTCAATTTTCCTTATTCTTGTAAATACAGAAACTATATGAAGACATCACAACTCGGCCAATATTTCTCTATCATGAGCTTATTCTATATGAGCTATTATGTCTGTTTAGTCGACATTTTAGTTTGAAAATAATTAGCATTGCGTGTAATTGTTTTTCTCGACTGGGTCATACTTATAAGTTGACTTGTACATGAAGCATATTGCGTTGGTTGACCAGTTAGTATGCATGCATGTATGTATATATATATATATATATATATATATATATATATATATATATATATATATATATATATATATATATATATATATACATATATATATATGTATATATACATGCATGCATACCAGGGCAGTGACACATCAGGGCAGTGACACATCAGGGCAGTGAGGTGTTTTGAATTATAAGCACTATGCATGTTTTTGCTACATGCATGTAACCCGGGTTATTGTTTTTTATTTTTGAGAATGATTGAGGCAGCTGTCAGTTGCCTATACACCATCCAAATAAAGTTATGTGTCAGAAGACCATGTTGCATGCTCAGAACAAGATCGCCTGTAGGGCAGGTACTCTGCTAGTAATAATAAATTATTGAAGTAATCAATACCAGTTACATTAAGCTAAATTACAAGAAACCACAATAAATGTTGCAAATTCGTGAATATGTGAATTTTTTTTCATCAGCTTGTTTCATTGCATGAAAGTCCATGAGTGGTTTCAGAATGGCACCAAGAAAGCAACTTCAACAGAACAGCGTGTGAAGATCCAAACTCTGCGAGAAAAGGGGTACACTATGAAGAAAATAGCAGAAAAGCTGAAAATCTCATACAATGGGGTGAGGTACACTTTGTAACGCCTAAAATAAACAGGCTTGGTGCCGGTACAAGACAAGAAAAGGCTAGGAAAACCCAGAACAACCTCCTCGAGACAAGACAAGGACCTGGAATTGCTCAGTTTACGCAATATAATAAAATCAAATCAGCAGCTGACAAATGAAATGAGCGCAGGCCTGAACATAAATATCTCATCCAGCACAGTGTGCAAAACGCTGATTGCAGCAGGTCTCCATGGTAGAGATGCAGCAAAGAAACGAATGTTGAGACCAAAGAAAGTGAAAAGAGTGAAATTTGCAAAGGAAACACCAAGATTGGGTGAATGTACAATGGAATCAGGTATTCTGGTCTGATGAATCGAAGTTTTAGCTTTTTGTGTCCAAGAGATGCCAGTTCGTACTGTTAAACATTGGGAGGCTCTGTGACTGTCTGGAGTTGTATCACAACTTTTGTTGTCGGAAAACTTGTTAAAATCAATGGGATGCTAACAAAAGAAAAGTACAAGCAGATACTGCAGCACCAGGCAGTTTCTTGTGGAAATCATTTACTCGAAGAGGATTTATTTTCCACCAAGATAATAATTCAAACACACTTCCGATGTAGTAAAATAGTAATTGGAGAACAAGGTTTCAGCTGGTGTGCTCCAAGTGATAGAATGACTGCCCCAGAGTCTGCACATGACTCCCATCGGGGCCATATGGGATTACCTGGAAACAGAGAACAAAACTAACCTGACAGAACTGAGAAATGTACTTGCACAGTTCTGTAAGGTTATTCTTTTATTTGGCACAATATTCCTGTAATAGTGCTTCGTTCATATACAGAAAGCATGGGTAAAAGAGTGATGACACTGACTAAGGCAAAGGGTGTACACAGAGTATTGACGGATATTATAAAATGACACTGTTTTTGTTGTTAACTGAAGCTATTAGTTTCATTTTAATTTGTAATGGCTGTTAATTTACAACATTAAACATGTATGTCTGTTATCATTGATAATTTGATGAATTTACTCTAAAGTAATGAATATCATTGGAATTACCCAAACTTTTGCAAAGTGCGACGTGTGCATATTAATTAAATTATCAGACCTGGATAAACGCCTGACCCATCACAACGACGTTATCACTGCAAACCCCGAGAAGGACCTCTAGCAGTACAAGAATGTCAAGGTAAACTATAGACAGGTTAATGTGTGGCTGGCAGGCATTTCCGGTTGGTTAGGATGCATGCAGCAATAGCTGTTGTGGCACTTGCTTTCTCGGGCCCACTAGAGTAATGAGGTCTAATCACGACTTAATGTCTTGTAAAATTTCACCAGTTCACTCTGGGGAAGAGCTTCTGCTCCACGCTGATGAGTGTCATGGTGACATACTCCTATTGAGGAGTGGTCCAACTGTATGACCATGCATTCTGACCCTTAGGGGTTAGAATGTGTGTATAATTGACCATGTACTTCAGTATTCGGGCTGAGGTGCATGTGTATGTTCACAGGACAGTCTTGTTGGACTGTGTACTTTGGCAGTGGGGTCAAGATGCACGTCCCAAGCTGTTTAAATGTTTGTTTTTACCTTTTTTGTATAAAAAGGCCGCCCTCATAAGGCGAGGGCCAACAAGCCTGAAACGCGCGTCCATGAATGTTTCCTCTCCGGGATTGACTGGTCTATAAAATTGAGAATTACATTACCTTCCTGTTCACAGACAGACAAACTGGCAGACAGACAGACAGGGATGAAAACATAACCTCCATCCACCTTTGGTGGCGGAGTTAGACATGCCCTTAACAATATTATGTAGAAGTTTCTTTGTTATTTAAACGCTTGAGATCAGCTTTTGATCTGCATTAGATAATCACTCTTAGGCGATTGGCCATTAACTTTGAAAGGGTGATCATCGCACGATTATTGATTCTATACAGACGTCTAACTTTTTAACGCCTTTCGTAAATTCGGCCCTGTAACTTTCCTAAATTTGGATAATTCCCATTTCCTCATGATCAAATAAATTCTTTATATACTCATTGTGTGTTCATCTCCACTTTGAGTGTATAACAAGAGAATTAGATCACTGGTGTTCAAATCCAAGTTGTTTATGTTCAACGAGAGTGTGCTCCGTTAGCAAGTGGCTCGCTCTCGCTTGCCAAGCCAGCCAGTCCGTATCAACTACTTTGCAAGCCGCTTGCTAAGTGGAGCAAGCAATTAAGAGGGGTGCTTGGCGAGCAGTAAGTGAGCTGCTTGCGATCGGAACGGAACACCTCCGTATGTTAGCAAAAATGGCTGCCGTAGTGCCATTTGATGGTTATTTCTAAACGATTGATGGTTATTTCTTCAGTTTTGCTATCACAGAGGATTATATTGAAACGTGAATTTCATATTCTGCTAACGGAACACACCGCTGATCAGAAACATAATTGCAGTATATTTTGTTGATGGTGAATCTTGATTAAACAAGATGGAACATTACAGAGGTCCAAACATGGCTGAGTAATTTGGGAGAAGCTTTGAAGAAGCCCCAAAGTTGATGTACAACACACTTGGAAAAAAAGCAACTGAGATTATAATAAATGAGTTCGGAGGTTTAAAAATAATTCTTATGCTAGAGTGCTATGTTTGTTTATATGCATGGTTGTGCGATTCATACCACAGTCTGTTGAAAAAAAAATAAAAAAATTAACATGCCTCAGATTCGGATAGGTGAAGAGAATAACTAAGTGGCATTGTTAATCATAAACAGGGATTTAATTGAACCAATGTCGAATTTAATGCAACCTCAATTTATTAGCAGTAGTTGAGGAGAATGTTATTAGCTGCAGTGAAGTTCTTTCAACTTTCACTCACAATTGGAAAGATGTTTCGAATTTCAGCTGCAGCAGATTCCCGAGTTGCATGAAGCATTCCCGAGTTGCATCAAACATTCCCGAGTTGCATCAAGCATTCCCGAGTTGCATGAAGCATTCCCGAGTTGCATCAAACATTCCCGAGTTGCATCAAGCATTCCCGAGTTGCATCAAACATTCCCGAGTTGCATCAAGCATTTCCGAGTTGCATCAGGCATTCCCGAGTTGCATCAACCATTCCCGAGTTGCATCAAGCATTCCCGAGTTGCATCAAGCATTCCCGAGTTGCATCAAGCATTCCCGAGTTGCATCAAGCATTCCCGAGTTGCATGAAGCATTCCCGAGTTGCATGAAGCATTCCCGAGTTGCATCAAGCATTCCCGAGTTGCATCAAGCAATCCCGAGTTGCATCAAGCATTCCCGAGTTGCATCAAGCATTCCCGAGTTGCATCAAGCATTCCCGAGTTGCATCAAGCATTCCATAGTTGCATCAAGCATTCCCGAGTTGCATCAAGCATTCCCGAGTTGCATGAAGCATTCCCGAGTTGCATGAAGCATTCCCGAGTTGCATGAAGCATTCCCGAGTTGCATGAAGCATTCCCGAGTTGCATGAAGCATTTCCGAGTTGCATCAGGCATTCCCGAGTTGCATCAACCATTTCCGAGTTGCATCAAGCATTCCCGAGTTGCATCAAGCATTCCCGAGTTGCATCAAACATTCCCGAGTTGCGTCAAGCAATCCCGAGTTGCATCAAGCATTCCCGAGTTGCATCAAGCATTCCCGAGTTGCATCAAGCATTCCCGAGTTGCATCAAGCATTCCCGAGTTGCATCAAGCATTCCCGAGTTGCATCAAGCATTCCCGAGTTGCATCAAGCATTCCCAAGTTGCATGAAGCATTCCCGAGTTGCATCAAGCATTTCCGAGTTGCATCAGGCATTCCCGAGTTGCATCAACCATTCCCGAGTTGCATCAAGCATTCCCGAGTTGCATCAAGCATTCCCGAGTTGCATCAAGCAATCCCGAGTTGCATCAAGCATTCCCGAGTTGCATCAAGCATTCCCAAGTTGCATCAAGCATTCCCGAGTTGCATCAAACATCCCCGAGTTGCATCAAACATCCCCGAGTTGCATCAAGCATTCCCGAGTTGCATCAAGCATTCCCGAGTTGCATCAAGCATTACCGAGTTGCATCATGCGTTACCGAGTTGCATCATGCGTTACCGAGTTGCATCAAGCATTCCTGAGTTGCCTCAAGCATTCCATAGTTGCATCAAACATTCCCGAGTTGCATCATGCATTCCCGAGTTGCATCATGCATTCCCGAGTTGCATCAAGCATTCCATATTTGCATCATACATTCCCGAGTTGCATCAAGCATTCCTGAGTTGCATCAAGCATTCCATAGTTGCATCAATCATTCCCGAGTTGCATCAAGCATTCCATAGTTGCGGAATTCCCGAGTTACATCAATCCTTCCTGAGTTGCATCAATCAATCCCGACTTGCATCAAACATTTCTCAGTTGCATAAAGCATTCCTCAGTTGCATCAAACATTCCCGAGTGGCATCAAACATTCCCGAGTTGCATCAAGCATTTCCCAGTTGCATCAAGCATTCCTCAGTTGCATCAAGCATTCCTCAGTTGCATCAAGCATTCCTCAGTTGTATCAAGCATTTCTCAGTTGCATCAAGCATTCTTCAGTTGCATCAAGCATTTCTCAGTTGCATCAAGCATTCTTCAGTTGCATCAAGCATTCCTCAGTTGCATCAAATATTTTTCAGTTGCATCAGACATTCCCGAGTTGCATCAAGGATTCCCCAGTGGCATCAAGCATTCCTGCATTACATCAAGCATTTCTCAGTTGCATCAAGCATTCCTGAGTTACGTCAAGCATTCCTGAGCTGCATCAAGCATTCCCTAGTTGTGGTATTCCTGAGTTACATCAAGCATTCCCAAGTTATTCCTTCTTTTCTGTTCACAATATTTCCCAAATTATATTAAGAATTAGAGTTATCTAATTATTATTAGAGTTATCTAATCCTACTATTAATTTGCAATTGGTCACTTGTTTTGACACCAATAAAATTTTTTATTATGGACCCTCTAAGCATCAAAAAGCTACATATATTGAACAAACAATTTCAAATGGAGCACCTTACTGCCATTAGAGCATTTAAATTGCATCAGATGTGGCAACAAGTGTGACTTGTTGCTCCCAGCTTGCCGGCTCGATGACAGAAGATGCCATTTGCATTTTTGCTTCCTTCATCCCTACCCCATTTAGAATCCCGTGCTGGCATGGATAGCTTGATAGTATTGATAATTCCAAGTTGTATCAATGATTCCTGAGTTGTATCAATGGTTCCTGAGTTGAGTCAATAATTCCCAAGTAGCATCAATAATTCTGAAGTTGTATCAATGATTCCCATGTTACATTCATAATTCCCAAGGTATATCAAGAATTCCCAGGTTGTATCAGTAATTCCCAAGTTACATCAATAGTTTCCATGTTATATCAAAAACTCCCAAGTTGTATCAATAATTCTCAAGTTATATCAATAATTCTCCAGTTGTTTCAAGAATTCTCAAGTTATATCAATAAATTCCCAAGTTGTATCAATAATTCCAAAGTTATATCAATAATTCTCAAGTTATAACAACAATTCTCAAGTTATAACAACAATTCTCAAGTTATAACAATAATCCCAAGTTGTATCAATAATTCCAAAGTTATATCAATAGTTATCAAGTTCTATCAGTAATTCCAAAGTTGTATCAATAATTCCCAAGTTGTATCAATAATTCTCAAGTTATATCAAGAATTCTCAAGTTATATCAATAAATTCCCAAGTTGTATCAATAATTCCCAAGTTGTATCAATAATTCCACAGTTGTATCAATAATACCCAAGATGTATCAATAATTCCAAATTTGTATCAATAATACCCAAGTTGTATCAATAATTCCAAATTTGTATCAATAATACCCAAGTTGTATCAATAATTCCAAAGTTGTATCAATAATACCCAAGTTGTACCAATAATTCCAAAGTTGTATCAATAATTCTCAAGTTATATCAATAATTCTCAAGTTATATCAAAAATTCTCAAGTTATATCAATAATTTTCAAGTTATATCAATAATTCTCAAGTTAACAATAATTCCCAAGTTGTATCAATAATTCTAAAGTTATATCAATAATTATCAAGTTGTATCAATAATTCCCAAGTTGTATCAATAATTCCCAAGTTTTATCAATAATTCCAAAGTTATATCAATAATTATCAAGTTGTATCAGTAATTCCAAAGTTGTATCAATAATTCTCAAGTTATATGAATAATTCTCAAGTTGTATCAATAATTCTCAAGTTGTATCAATAATTCCAAAGTTGTATCAATAATTATCAAGTTGTATCAGTAATTCCAAAGTTGTATCAATAATTCCAAAGGGGTGCGGAGAATGCAAAAGGATTTTGAGGGAAGAACATATTCTGAGAGAAGGGGAAATGTTTTTGTTGTAGTTATAATGTAGGCGACTGGCAAGTGGTTTTTTTTTTTTTTTTTTTTTTTTGTATAAAAGATCGAGGCTCGTGAAAGAGCGAACATTTATCACACAGAAAGACAAACCGACAAACCGACACATAACCGACAAACCGACACATAGAACAAATAACATCGGGAGCGGTAGACAAGATGGGGAGAGAGGGGGAAGGACACAAACACAACACAACACAACACAACACAACACAACATTTTAGAGCAGGAACCGAGAGACATGGAGACATCGAGAGATCTGTGGGAGGGAGAGGGCTTTGGGGGGGAGGCATGGGAAAGGGGGTGGGAGAGGCATAAAACATATGGACACTGCCAGGACTACCAGGAAAGAAGTTGGAATTACAAACAAGGTGGATCTGGGGTGAATTAGTGGGGGTAGAAAAGATCAAGGTTTTGGATGGGGGAAGATAAGAGATGGTGGTTGGTAGAATTACAGAACAAATTGACTTCAGTGTTTGCTTAAAATTACAACCAATGGAACCATGGCGAAGCACTTAATAAACATGTTGCTTGTAAAGTCATGGTGTAATTTCATTAATTATATAAATATCGAGTCAATGCTATTTTAGACACGAGGTTGGCATGCCACATTGCCTCCCGTGCTAAACTCATGATACAGACTTGGCAACACGTATACACAGATTGATGTGATTCAATGTTCATCATTATTATTGATATGTGAGTTACCTCCATAATGGTTGTGTTGACTTTCCCGGCAGACTCGTGCGAGGGTGTTCAGTGCGGCCCAGGCCGACGGTGCAAGACGAGTCGCAGAGGTTCGCCACGCTGTGTCTGTGCCCCGCTTTGCAAGAGAGGTCAGCGCAAGGGCCCCGTGTGCGGTGCCGATGGCCGCACGTACCGCCATGAGTGTGCGCTGCTGAGAGCACGATGCCGCCTGAGACAACCCGACCTTCACGTCCAGTATGCCGGCCATTGCAGGAGTGAGTTGAGTTTTTACGTCAGTCGCAAAATTTGACACAGAATAAAGTGGGCTTACTTTATGCTACTTAAAAGTCAAATATAAAAATCATTGCTGAAAGCTCTCAGAAAAACAATAAGTAATGTACATCAATCATATTTATAGTTATATTATATCTTACTCTGTTTACTGCTGAAGAAGAGTGACTGCTAAAATACTCCATGGGAGTGCATTCGTTTTGTATTAACTAGGGGGGGGGGGGAGAGGCGTGGGCGTTTGGTCCATTGGACCAAATTTTCATTGGTCTTCACCCCCTTGTAGCATACCAGCCTGCTGTATTGGGGGCGGGGAGATCTTTTGGGTCCTCAGAGTCTTTTGGGTGCTTGGGGACTTTTGTGTCTTCAGAGTCTTTTGGATACTCTGGGTCTTTTGGGTCGTCGGGGATTTTGCATCCTCTGGGTCTTTTGGGTCCTGAGCGACTTTTGGGTCCTCAGGGACTTTTGGGAATTTGGGGTCTTAAGGATCTTAAAAGTCTTAAAGGGTCTTCAAAGTTCGAAGGGGTCTCAGCAGTCTAAAGAGTTAAAAGATAAATTTCAATAATCTATAATACGTAATCAAGAGCATGATCTTCCCCACCACTGCCAAACTCTGGAACTCTTTACCTTCCCATGTAATGTCTTTCCAAACATTACGACCTTCCCCTTTTCAAAAAGCAGATTTTTTACGTCCTCAAAAACTCTTAGAGTATTCTCTCTTTCTTCACTTTTCTATCAATGCAGCTCTTTTGTTTTAAGGCCTAGCCGCAATGAGGACTATATAGTCCGTGACTGGAGCCTTCCACATAAAAAAGAAAAAAAATTAAAATACGTATGTAATTCATAGACACAAATGTATGCCTCACACACAAACACACGACTCAGCCATTTATAGTAGAATATCCATCCACCTTTCGAGGCCATTTTTCCTCGCAGAGCAGGGTTTGGCCTCTTTTGGGCACCGTGGTCCCCTTTTTGTCCCCCGTCGCACCGCGGAGCGAAAGGGGGACTACGGTTTTCCCCTCCGTCCGTGTGTGCGTCCGTCTGTCCGTCCGTCCGTGTGTGCGTGCGTCCGTGCGTGCGTGTGGACGTGTGTGCGTGTATCTACGCATAAGGAAGAACGCTATTGAAAATTGGGTCGCAACGTCAAAACCCAAGATGGCCGCCACCATATACAGTCATGTGAAAAAGTAAGTATGCCCCATGTAAAGTTTTGACTTTTTCAACATATTTCAACATACAGCTATTTGATCTTCATTTCAATAATATTGATAGATAAAGGTGATATAATATAACAAATATCATGAAACATTTACATTTTGTAGTCCATTGTATAATTTAAATAAAGATAAATGCAAATTTCGCATGTGGAAAAAGTAAGTACACCCCTACATTTATCACTACTTCAAATACCTAAAATTAGAATCAGGTGCAACAGCTCAGGTGCAAATGATTAGAATATCGTTAGAGAGGATCTTGGAGGAACCTGTCTTATTTAAACCTCAGACATTTAGTTTGGTTTGCTCTTTGTTGTTGAAATGTGCGCTGTCACCATGCCTAGATCAAAAGAGCTCTCTGAGGCCTTCAGAAAGAAGGTTATAGATGCCTACGAGTCTGGGAAGGGATTTAAAAAGATCTCCAAACAATTTGAAATCTATCATTTGACTGTCCGGAAGATCATCTACAAGTGGAGAAGATTCCAAACAACTGCCAACTTGTTCAGGCCAGGCCGCCCCAGCAAGTTCAGCCCGAGAGCAGACCACAAGATGCTGAAAGAAGTCTCTAAGAACCCCAGAATGTCATCACAGGACCTACAAGTAGCTCTTGCCACTGTTGATGTCAAAGTGCACGAGTCTACCATTAGAAAGAGGCTGCACACATTTGATCTTCATGGGAGGTGTGCCAGGAGGAAACCTTTTCTGTCCAGAAAGAACATCAGGGCAAGACTAAAGTTTGCCAATGAACACTGAGGCAAAGACCAGCACTTCTGGAACCATGTGCTCTGGACAGATGAGTCAAAGGTAGAGCTATTTCGCCACAGTACCAGAAGACATGTTTGGCGAAAACCAAAGACAGCATTTGACCACAAGAACCTGATACCAACTGTAAAGCATGGTGGTGGAAATATTGTGGATTGGGGCAGCTTTGCTGCATCAGGGTCTGGGCAGCTCACCATCATAGAAACCACTATGAATTCTTCATTGTACCAGAGGGAGCTTGAGGATAATGTGAGGCCATCTGTCAGAGAGTTGAAGCTCAACCGAAGGTGGACATTTCAACATGACAATGACCCTAAACATACCAGTAAATCCACCAAGGAATGGCTGAAAAGAAAGAAATGGAGGGGTCTGGAATGGCCAAGTCAAAGCCCGGGTCTAAATCCCATCGAGATGTTGTGGGGGGATTTGAAACGAGCTGTGCATGCAAGAAACCCCTCAAACATCACAAAGCTGAAAGAATTCTGCATGGAGGAGTGGGCAAAAATTTCTCCCAGTCGATGTCAGAGACTGGTAGACAGTTATAAGAAATGCCTACTTGAGGTTGTGTCTGCCAAAGGGGGCAATACCACCTATTAGAGCCAAGGGTGTACTTACTTTTTCCACATGCGAAATTTGCATTTATGTTTATTTAAATTATACAATGGACTACAAAATGTAAATGTTTCATGATATTTGTTGTATTATATCACCTTTATCTATCAATATTGTTGAAATGAAGATCAAATAGCTGTATGTTGAAATATGTTGAAAAAGTCAAAACTTTACATGGGGTGTACTTACTTTTTCACGTGACTGTATATGTCTGAACCTTGTGAGCGAAATATCTTGAAAAATAAACGAACTACTAACTTCTAATCTGGTGTGTGGGTGTATCTACGCATAAGGAAGAACGCTATTGAAAATTGGGTCGCCAGGTCAAAATCCAAGATGGCCGCCTTGCGTCTTCCACTTTGTCAACTCACATCACTTCACTGATGGGGGACCTCGGCGTAACGCTTGTTGAAGCAATGTTTTATGGCCGGATGCCCTTCCTGCCGCCAACCTGTTAGTCGCCTCTTGCGACACACAGGGAATTCCCAGTGAACTGGTACTCAATTTGCCAACCTCAGAAGAATGAAGGGCTGAGTAAACCCCCTGGCGTTAATTCAGTGATGACCGGGATTCGAACTCCGGATCCTAGGATCCAAAGCCGGCACCCTAACGGCTAAGCCAACACCAGGCCAGCCAGGCTTATAGAAGAAGATGACGGTCAATAAACGGTCGGACAGGTGCTTCAAAGGCACAACGTATGCCGTCCATCAGGTTGGCTTCGAGGTAGGGACTGTAATCTTCTAGTTGTAGCTGGTGGACTTTAAATAACGCAAACTGTCTTTTGCTAAGAGTTGTTGAGTTATTGCTGCGCTCTGAATGAAGTACAAATTCCTGCCCAAATCACTTTCAGTCGAACATCAGGTTTGTCCAGCTGGTTTGGGAAATTCTTGAACCCAACTTCCCACTCGGCCAACAGGGACAAGGTGGGAATAGGGGCTGCTAATGAAAGCGCATGATCTCGAGTAGTAGGCATGATGTCCTACTGATGATTGTACAGTTACTAAAATATAGCGTTTTATTAATTACCCTATTTCCTCCTTTTTTCAGAATCTTGTCACGACATAAATTGTCCCGGACCGACATCCTGCCTCGTCGACCAAAATGGCGATGCTCACTGCGTAGAATGCTCACGTCGACCTTGCGCCAGGCGAGGAGATGGCGGTGGGAGCGGTGCCTTGTGTGGGGCGAACGGACGCACGTACCGCAATCTGTGTCACCTGCGGCGTGCGGCGTGCAGGCATGGCCACGCCATTCCTGTGACCCATACCGGGCCTTGCCAGTCCACCTAGAAGTTAACGGTGTCCTCGGCATGCGTGCCTTCCGTCGGAACTCCATGCACGTTTGCCAATTTGTGCTTCGTCACGTTAAAAATTTCCTGTGATGTTTGCAACTTTCCATGTCAAAGCCATCCACAAATTGTCTCCTTCATAACATTGTTAACATCAACCTTCTCTGTAACCCTCAGGTGCTTCAGTTGTGTTGTGCTAGGTATATGATACCCATTCCCTGGGATCACCTTTCCTTTGTTGTTGTATTTGTTTTTTAAATGAGCGTTAAAAAATCACTCCATATGTTTGGCTTTGACAAAAACGCTTTACAGTCGTTTACATTGTTGCCCAAAAGCTTTCGCGTTATTTTCAAATCACGATCAGAAATTAGTGTGAGCTCTTTGTGGTAAAGTTTTGGTGGAGTCGAGGACGCTGTCTGTATAGCAATTGGTTGTCAGGTTAAAAACAAAACATGGAATTTTCAAATCAATATTACTTTCGGACTGGTGTACGTGTCGATGACTTCAGGGCGTCAAGATTCACCCCAAACGCCGATTGGAAAACTGAACACTTAGTAATCTGATTGTGTCAGTGTGAAGATTTAATAGAGGGTGAAATTATCTTTCAACTGCTGGGGCTTGTGATGTTGAGCTTTCAAAGTTGTAGATAGTTATTCATTCATTGGATAGGATCCGGTACCAGGCGGGGTAAAAGCCAAAGCAGTCTTCTTAAAACCTGAAGAAGTTGTGGTGTAATCTGAACCAGTTATGGTAAGCCGAAACCAGTCATAAAACCCGAACCTGTTGTGGCAAAACCCGAACCAGTTGTGGTAAAACCTGAACTATCTATGTTAAAACCCAAACCAGTTGTAGTAAAACTCAAACCAGGTGTAAAACCCGAAGCAGTCATGGTGAAATGGGAACACCAGTTGTGGTGAAACCCGAACCAGTCATAAAATCTGAAGCAGTTGTGGTAAAACCCGAAGCAGTCGTAAAACCCGAACCAGTCGTGGTAAAACAGGAACCAGTCGTGGTAATACCAGAACCAGTTGTAAAACCCGAAGCAGTCGTGGTAAAATCGGAACCCCAGTTGTGGTGAAACCGGAACCAGTCATAAAATCTGAAGCAGTTGTGGTAAAACCCGAAGCAGTCGTAAAACCCGAACCAGTCGTGGTAAAACAGGAACCAGTCGTGGTAAAACCAGAACCAGTTGTAAAACCCAAAGCAGTCGTGGTAAAACCCGAACTAATCATGGTAAAACTGGAAGCAGTCGTGATGCCCAATCCAGTTGTGGTAAACCCGAAGCAGTTGTTGCAAAACCCAAAGCAGTTGTGGTAAAACCTGTAGCAGTTGTGGTAAAATCCGAAGCAGTCATGATAAACCCGAACCAGTTGTGGTATAACTGGACCCAGTCATGGTAAAACAGGAACCATTTGTGATAAAACCCGAACCAGTTGTGGTAAAACCGTAAACAGTCGTTAACCCAGAACCAGTCATGGTCAAACCGGAAGCAGTTGTAAAACCGGAACCAGTCGTGGTAAAACCGGAAGTGCACAAAAATAACAAAACTTTCACAAACTCACTTAAACATCCACCGAGTTTGCTTTGTACACATGCTGTACATCGCATGCAGCGTCTCCACAACTACGAGTCGGTGAAAGTTTTAATAAAAGTATTTATGTTTTATTTTTCTAATAACAGCGCATACATCCAGAAGTTGTGTTCAAAGTTTCTTTGTGTTGAAACTTCTGTTTTTCCTTTTGCTATCATTTCAGAGTATACATTCACCATACATGCTTTTAATTTATTTAAGGTAAAGCGTTTAATTGTAGTATATGTATATTGGTTACTCTACCTCGACATTTACTTTTGTCATTATTTTGATGCACATTGCTTACAACTTGTATCGTGCTTTGATATTTTGTGACTTTACAACTTCAATCTTTAATTGAAATGGAATAACTATTAAAGTGCCCTTTACTTTACGGTAAACACTAGACTTGATGTGTAATTCAAATTATTTTCCATCACTCATTTGTGCCACTTAAACGTTTGCATATATAGGTGACCTCATGACGACTTGTTTTTTTTTCTTTCATCAGATGTGAACAAGTGAATATATTTGGTTATTTTGTTAATAAAGTATTCCTTTCAAGAGAAAAACCGTTTTTCGACACCAATATTACTTTAGGATATAATATTACCATACTTAGGTAAGTTGCACATTTTTCTGAATATATCAACTTTTTATTTTGGTTTCAATACAGTATGCACTGCAGGTTTAGGTTATTATTAAAAACCTTTTATCACTTTATATATAAATTCATAAAATCTTGCTAACTGTGAATATCTATTTTTTTTTTTTTTTTTTGTATACTGAATCGAGGCTCGTGAAAGAGCTAACATTTACTTCACAAACAAATCAACCAGACAAACAAAATATATAAAAAGAGGGAGCGGAAGACAAGATGGGGAGAGAAGGGGAAGCACACAACCACAACATTTGAGAGCAGGGAGATGTGTGGAAGGGAGAGGGCTTGGGGGGAGGAGGCGTGGGAAGGGGGTGGGGGGGGGGGGGGGGGGGAGGGAGAAGTATAAAACACAAGGACTTCCAGGACAGAAGTTGGTATTTCAAAAAAGTGGAATTGGGGTGAAATTAGCGGGGGTAGAAAAGATCAAGGTTTTGGATGGGGGAAGATAAGAGATGGTGGTGAACAGCTGTTTTAAAGACCTGGAGGGTGGAGTGGGATTGAAGAGAGTGAGGGAGTTTGTTCCAGAGGCGGGAGAAAAGAGGAATGAAGGAGTGAAGGTGAGCAGAGAGTCTTGATTTTGGCAGTTTAACCATAAGAGGGTTGCAGGCAGATCTTGTGCGACCTGTAGGAATATTTGCGGGACGGAGCCCAGAGAGAGCTGGGGGGGGGCAAGGCCAGAGAGGAGTCGGTAGAAGACAGAAAGACCACCAACCTGCCTGCGGTGAGTGAGTGAGAGGCCCTTGGAGTTAGCTTCATCGCGGGAGATTCCAATGATTCTGAATGCTTTGGTTTCAACAGCGTGAAGACGAGCTGGGTGTGAGGCAGGAGCACCAGCCCAGAGGGGAGAGCAGTATTCCATTGCAGTATTCCATCTATACTGAAAGAGAGATGTTTGTTTGTCAGTGTCGCCATTTTTCTCAGAGATGGTTGAACGGATATTCATCAAACTTTCAGAAGTTCATCAGTGAGTGCCGGGGAGTGTTTTAGGCCAAACAAATTTTCTTTTTTAATTCGAAAAGGAAAATTGGATTTTTCTTTAGTCGCTCTATATATACTCCATAGTGTAGTATTACTACCTATGTAGCCATGTGAAACGTAATATTTACATGATCTCTGACCTCATTCCATAGTGGTGGAAGTGGTTTAGGCACCCACAGAAAAATAGAAAAAGAACAAAATTTGATTTCTCAAAATGCCACCAGGATTAAAACAGCACCGGGCAATGCCGGGTACCCCTGCTAGCATCTTATGAAACGTTGGAGTTTCTTGTACTATTGCGAATATCTCGTTCGTCTAACTTCTTGAATGACCTTCGTACTTTTGAAACGACAACATGTCGGTATCTTCAAACTGCTCAGTTTCACATGTGAGGATTACTTGTGCTCTGTGTAGAGGATGTGGTTATATTTTCTCTTGGTACAAATTACTTATAGAGAAAAAAATGTACTCAAACCTGTGAATTTGTTTGTTTTGCCTTGGTACGATATCCCCACGAAGTGCAGCTTAATATTGTCTTTTCGGAAAACATTTTGTACAACTAGACATGCTGCTCTTTCAGGTACCTTGTGATGCAACACCCTGCCTGTAAAGTACCAATCCAACAGTTCATAGTTGGGTCAAGAATCGAACCCAGACTAAGCTCAAAAGTAAGTGCGCTACATCTACACCATCCTCTCAAACTAAGCTAATAGTGTCATTACAGTGGATATTGACCTAAGAGTGACATAAAGGTGCACGACCATAGATTTTGTATACATAAAGAGCAGAGATTGAAGCGGGATGGACAAAGGAAGCACAAGGATCGCAGGCTTGCATTGCAGGTGGTGTGTGACAGGGTAGAGGTGACCTTAGTTTTGGAATCAAGAAATGAAAAAAAACAAAAACTGTAGAAACTGAATTTCCAGTCATGAAAGTATGTAAAGAGTGATTGCGATGTGAAATAGTAAATCTAATTGACGACAGGTAAACAAATGTCTTACGACACAGACTTCTTATTTCTAGCATTGTGTTGCTTTTGGTTGGTGGTGCAATCTGCATTCTAACAGGACAAAAGTAAGTTGTTTTGTTAATATCTCCTTATCATATGCTTTGAAAAAATACAAACAGGAACAAGAACGTTAAATCTTTAATTTAAATGGAATAAACCATTCAACGAAGCATTACAACAAGGAATTCTTTTTAATTAACACCACAGGAAAAAGGGGCAGGGCGGTTAAGCCTAAAAAACAAGAGGGGCCAGGCCCCACTAGGTGGAAAAGCAAAGAAAGAAGAAGGGAAAACATAATAATCAGGATTGGGGGAAGGAAGCACAGATGATTGGCCCACAGTAGAATAAGGAAGGGGTGAAGGACTTCAGGGAACTTTGCAGACAAACAAGGCGCATTCTCGATGGCACCGACATTGAAAACTAATGGCCTCGGAAGATCTTCCAGAATCCCGTGCTCGGTAAGGCTCCAGTTCCGAACTGACAGAGAAGGGGACCAGGGATTATGTGCCAGGTCATGCGGCAGCCTCCTTGGGTGCAACACCCGGGTTCGGGTCTATAGCTTTCTGGTGGCAAACCTATGAGAACATCAATTCCAAAGGTACCCTTTAGCAGGTGTGCAGGCACTGCAGAAAGGGTAATGAAACCCATGACAGAAAAAACTCTCAAAACCCCACAAAAGACCCATCTGGCAGCCTGCCACAAGAGCTTGCAACAGATGCAATGTTCTGCTCGTGGTTTCAATGGGGCAGGTGGTGGTACCATCCTGGGCGGCTGCGAGCAGCCTATCATAGCAAGGAATGAACTTGTTAATGCTAGATTTAGGATTGCCAACAAAAAGAATAGTTTGAAGTTGAACAAGTTTTGCTCACCATGAGGAATCGCTGAAAGAATGACTGGGCCATATCTCAACATGTCTGGGGAAGCAAAGAGAGAAGGAAATATGATGGAACTGGATCAAGTAAAGAAGTTGTTTTCTTTGAGAGCGTCTACATGTGTGCATACATTTTCTTTTTTAAAATCTCCTTTCCTTCTCTTACCCTTCCCATCCCTTGACTCCTTCAAGTCCGAACTACTGAGGCTATTATGATCATAGTTTCCTGGGTCTCCTGATCTATTGCAGGTGTGTCTCATTATATCCTACAAGAAGATCATTTCAGATCAGAGTATGCAGGCCTGTGCTTGTCCCTGATGAAGACCAGATCTGAGTGTGCAGGTCTGTTCTTGTCCCTGATGAAGACCAGATCTGAGTGTGCAGGCATGTCCTTGTCCCTAACAAGACCAGATGTGAGTGTGCAGGTCTGCGCTTGTCCCTGACGAAAACCACTCTGTGACTGAAACATAAAAATTTTTGAACTTTTGTCTCTTTCAATAAAGTTAGGAGTTCACTGTACTTTTGCATTTTCTGCTCCAAATGTTTTTTTGTGAATATGCATTCAAACCAACTACATACTGCGCTTCAATTATGGAAAGTGTATTTTCACACTGCCAGTCCTATAACTAACATTTTAAACATTTAAAATGAGCTTTCCAAGTTCTAATCAAGCAAACTTGCCCTTTGGTTGCTATTGCAGACAAGGAAATATCTCTCACAAAACAAGGCCGCACATTTGTAAGATGAAAGCTTTGGGATTTGAAAGGTGAAACCTGGTTAAAGTTGGGAACACATTTACAGCTCGTTCCCTCTGTTGGTTTTTGGTGCCAGACGTGAGCTTTTCTTCACAATGCAACGAATCTACCGGGCATACAAGTTGCGTCCACCATGTTATAAAAAGATTAAAAGGTGTTATCGGTGTCTGGTGCAGTAATCTCTCTGGGAAGGAGAGTAATTTTCCATATTTTAAAACTCCTTTTAATATCACACTTTCACTTAAAGCTGCTGATAACATGAACAAGAAAGTTGAAGGGCCTTCATTAATATATATATATTTTTTTGGAAGATATATGCTCCAAATAACAAGTGATGAAGTCGAGTATGAGGATGTGTGATTGAGGTGCACACCGATTACAAAATAAACAAGAAAAACAGCAATCAGAGATTGCAAACCCTTGCCAGGATGTATTTTCAGTGGTTTTAAGGCTTTTGTGTTAAAACAAATATGGCGGCCGAACCACGTGACCTATGACATCATGATTTTTTTTTTTCTCCACCAATTTATGCCTAGATTATGCTCAAGAAATTTCATCTTGATCGGATGGAGTTTTGTACTTGTCGAATTATGACGTAATAATGGAGGCACCTATGACATCATCATTAACATATTTTATTCCCCATGGAGAGTTCTTTACAATGAGCCATGTCTCAATTTTTTCTATTCAGCGCTTTCGGAGATATAGAGGTGCAAATGTTTTCGATTTTTCCAAGATGGCGGCCGAATCACGTGACCTATGACGTCATAATTATCATTTAAAAATTATACAGGTGGAGTTGCACCTATGGTGAAAATTTCCTGTTAATCAGACCAACAGTTACAGAGAAAATTATATTTATTCTGTGCAGACAAACAGACAAACAAACAAACGGACTCAAATGCAATACCCTCTTCTCTGGCGAGGGAAATGAGATGTTAAGGAAGTGTTGGACGACAACAACTTATGAAAGACGAGGTGTAAAGATAATGGTGTATCCGCAGGATGTGCAGGTTACCAGGTGACCCTGGGTCACCACTCGCTTTACCTTATGCACCTATTTTGGGGGGCAACCTCTCTCACTTGGGGTTGTTGCAAGTGTTTACAGACTTACGACACGCCATCGCATAAGCTCCCTGGAACTACTTTTCAGGTGAGCTTAAAAAATGACATCCAGC
This sequence comes from Myxine glutinosa, assembly GCF_964187855.1. Lineage (NCBI taxonomy): Eukaryota > Metazoa > Chordata > Myxini > Myxiniformes > Myxinidae > Myxine > Myxine glutinosa. Next base: position 180,560,379 of record NC_136262.1, read on the forward strand.
ATTAGGTTGTTGATGCTTACCTATAATCATACATAAAGCTTCGATTCAACATGTACCTACACACTTATTGCTTACAAGGTGTAAGCATACCCCACTAATTGTATATATATATATATATAGATATATATATATAGATATATATATATATATAAAGTCGCATCTTCTTCTAGCCAAAGAAAGCAAAGAAATACGCATAAAACAACCAAGAAAAGCTACACATGGTAAGCCCTTTGCTGTTTCAAACTCCACCCGCGTTCCTCTACAGCTGCAGATATTCACAAGTAGTACATACATGAGAATCCCAGATTCCCAATGCTACATGCCCCCTTCAGCCGCCAGATCACTTTCTTCACTTGTTGGCGAATCTTCAGTGACAGCTTAGACAGAAATGTGCACCACCGAGGCTCTCAGCATGTTCCACATATAATTCCACTCGCAGGTAACATATTGTTATGTTTGTGGGGGTAGGCACGAAATACCTCATAGGAAAGTTCAGAATGTGTAGGTTGTAGTATGGACCGTGTGACACGAAGAAGAAGAAACCCATCTCGATGGACATAAGCAGGGTAAGTGTTCAGGTTAAGAGTGCTTGCATGTCACCATAAGGGGCGTGGCTTTTGTGTTAACTAGTTCCAGGGCATAAGATTAATAAACCCCAGTGTGTAATTGGCCCCTGTGATTTTTCCCTTTGTTTTATTTCATCAAAAAGGGCCACCACTACAACAACCATAACTGCCCGACAGAAACTCGAACATTTGCCGATCAGCAAAGGAACCCCACCCAGCTGAACATTCCTGAAGGCTAGGCTCCACCTCGGAGGACCGGAGTTGACAGACTACACCCCGAGCTTCGTCATTGGGCATCAAGAATGGCCGTGAGGCCATGCCCCGGGGGATGATTGGTTGGGACGATTCGACGGCGCTGGGCGATGGGTCAAAAGGATGACGTCATCAGGACGCTCGTAGAAAAAGCAAGAGGAGATGACATTTTCTCTCTCTTCTGGTCTTAGTGTTCGTTGGAGGTGGTTGCATTCTCTCTTTTGTGCTGGCTTTCGAAAAGAACGGCGGCGTTTGCTTTTTGCTATTGTCCTGCTCTTGATCACGGCGGTCGCTGGGTTGTTTTGCGTGGGAGGATGACGGGAGCTCATCTGTGTGCGTGGGAGAGATCATCGGAGCCTTGTTAGCGAAAGAGGGCCGCTTGCGTGGATTACCTCATGGTCGGGGTGCGATGAAAAAGCATCTCCATGCCATTGTTGGAGCGGGACCCGAGCGCGGCTTCAGCCACCTTGGAACTGCCGACTCAATCGACGCCCTCGCTGGAAGAGGAAAAGTTGCGTTCGGCGGATTAAAAAAGAAACATTATTCTATTTTCTTTTATCATTCCCCTGTCTGTATATGAGTCGGAGAATAGGATCCTCAACCTAGGAATTTTAGTTTACCTCACCTTTCGTTGTTTATTACATTACTGTAAATAAATTTATATTTGTTGAATTTTACTTTTCCGTCCAGTCTCGTTTCTTTGTCCTGTGGGTTAGGATTAACCCTGTGTCAGTCGCCCGATCAGGTAAGGCTTCGGGCTTTCCTGCGCACGCGATAAGATAATCATGCCAAGGTTTGAAGTACGCCTCGGAGTTAACAACGTTCAGCTTTCTGTCGCCCTGAGGTGTTCACCACAGGACTGACATGACAATATGAATAACAAGACCCAACCAATCATGTCTCTCACCCGTAATTAGAGGGAATAACTGGTTTTGGTTATTCCTTCCAACTACGGGTGAGATACCTGATTGAGTCTTGACGTGCATATATTATATATATATATATATATATATATATATATACAGTCACGTGGAAAAGTAAGTACACCCCATGTAAAGTTTTGACTTTTTCAACATATTTCAACATTCAGCTATTTGATCTTCATTTCAACAATATTGATAGGGTAGGTGGGGGTAATATGGACCCCCTAAGCCAAAGTCCCGATAGAGGCTATACAAATAGACAAGGAAAATTTCCAAATAATGGTTTATTTAGACAATAAGACAGACTACATCCCCGTGCAATTTGGGTTGAATAAAATCAAAGACATATGATTGAGGGGACAAATAAAAATATGCCATCAGTGTCCATATTCCAAACAACGTGGGGAATATGGACTCCACCCCCTCCCCCCCCCCCCATTGGGGTAATATGGACCTCGGGTCCATATTACCTCAATGTGGTAAGTCCAGTTTCTTTTCGACAAATGTTCCATGGGCCAAATGTTACTTTCCGATTTTTCAGTGAACAACAACCTTAGCGACACTCGTCACAGACGAAAGCATCTATACCCTCATAGTCAGTTTCGTTTTCGTGGGCCCATTGCTTGCATTCACTGCATTGGATCAATCTGAAAAGCCAAATCACAACACATCTTCTTAGTCTTGTCAGACCACAAAAACACCTTCGACCTAGCCGTCAAGTATCAGCTGTTTGTCAACAGCCGATATCATACACCTTCACATACACAGAAAAACACAGCCTTTACTTGTCTCTACCTGCCCCTACAGTGACCAATTACAAATTTTATTCAAAATAATTAGGCATAACAATTAAGGTCAGATTTGTTTATAGTGGAATTACGTTGAAATTGTGTTGATAACGCTTTTTCGGGGCGAGTTAAATCTCCGACAGTGCATAGTCACTGTCGGATTTTTATACAGAATCAAGTGTACATGTTATCGGATGTTAACCAACAGCCGATACTTGACGGCTACTTGGACCATGCCTAGTTTTGCTTCGTCACATATTTTGGTGCAGAAAAATTTATTTGATTCAAATTTTGACAGTGAACATGCTGTTTTGTGGACTTATTCTATTAGCTTCCTGTGTGGGGAATATGGACATCGACCGCGGGGAATATGGACATGGGTCCATATAAGACACTACCAAAGGGTCCATATTCCCCACACCATGCCTCTCGATCATGTCAGCATGCCCAGTACATATGGGCTGGGATGGAGTTTTCTACACACAGTGGTGCTGTAGACAGCTCTCACGTGTACTCAGCCAAGGACACCACTCATCAAACAAGCTAGTGACTACATGTACATACACAGTACTGCATGCTTATGAATTGTAAAATTTGAGATGAAAACTTTTGGAAGTTTGCACTTACCGTCATTAGAGAGTTTGAATCAACTGCAGTTGTTCAATTCCTGGTCGGCTATACTTGTTTATCCCGTGATATGGAGAAGAGGCTTGATGCAGTGCATCATGGGAAATTCAGTGGGGTCCATATTCCCCCGGGGTCCATATTACCCCCACCCACTATATATAAAGGTGATAAATATAACAAATATCATGAAACATTTACATTTTGTAGTCCTTTGTATAATTTAAATAAACATAAATGCAAATTTCGCATGTGGAGAAAGTAAGTGCACACCTACATTTATCACTATTTCAAATACCTAAAATTAGAATCAGGTGCACCAGCTCAGGTGCAAATGATTAGAACATCGTTAGGGAGGATCTTGGAGGAACCTGTCTTATTTAAACCTCAGACATTTAGTTTGGTTTGCTCTTTGTTGTTGAAGTGTGCGGCATCACCATGCCTAGATCAAAAGAGCTCTCTACGGCCTTCAGAAAGAAGGTTATAGATGCCTACGAGTCTGGGGAGGGATTTAAAAATATCTCCAAACAATTTGAAATTACTTCATTCGACTGTCTGGAAGATCATCTACAAGTGGAGAAGATTCCAAACAACTGCCAACTTGTTCAGGCCAGGCCGCCCCAGCAAGTTCAGCCCGAGAGCAGACCGCAAGATGCTGAAAGAAGTCTCTAAGAACCCCAGAATGTCATCACGGGACCTACAGGTAGCTCTTGCCACTGTTGATGTCAAAGTGTACGAGTCTACCATTAGAAAGAGGCTGCACAAATTTTATCTACATGGGAGGTGAGCCAGGAGGAAACCTTTGCTGTCCAGAAAGAACATCAGGGCAAGACTAAAGTTTGCCAATGAACACTTAGGCAAAGACCAGCACTTCTGGAACAATGTGCTCTGGACAGAAGAGTCAAAGGTAAAGCTATTTGGCCACAGTACCAGAAGACATGTTTGGCGAAAACCAAATACAGCATTTGACCACAAGAACCTGATACCAACTGTAAAGCATGGTGGTGGAAATATTATGGTTTGGGGCAGCTTTGCTGCATCAGGGCCTGGGCAGCTCACCATCATATAATCCACTATGAATTCTTCATTGCACCAGAGGGTGTTTGAGGATAATGTGAGGCCATCTGTCGGAAAGTTGAAGCTCAACCGAAGGTGGGCCTTGCAATATGACAATGACCCTAAACATACCAGTAAATCCACCAAGGAATGGCTGAAAAGAAAGAAATGGAGGGTTCTGGAATGGCCAAGTCAAAGCCCAGAGCTAAATCCCATCGAGATGTTGTGGGGGGATTTGAAATGAGCTGTGCATGCAAGAAACCCCTCAAACATCGCACAGCTGAAATAATTCTGCATGGAGGAGTGGGCAAAAATTTCTCCCAGTCGATGTCAGAGACAGGTAGACAGTTATAAGAAACGCCGACTTGAGGTTTATTTTGCCAAAGGGGGCAATACCACCTATTAGAGCCAAGGGTGTACTTACTTTTTCCACAGAAGGAAATGGCATCTTTGTTAATGTTTTGTTGAATAAATTATTGCAAAGTCAATATTTCATTGTTTTTTGTTCAATTAGATCACCTTTATCTGTAGATACTGTTTAAATGAAGATCAAATAGCTGTATTTGGAAACATCTTGTAAAGTCAAAACTTTACATGGGGTGTACTTACTTTTTCACGTGACTGTTTATATATATATATATATATATATATATATATATATATATATATATATATATATATGTATGTACAGTGCATTCAGAAAGTATTCAGACCCCTTCACTTTTTTCACATTTTATTATGTTGCAGCCTAATGTTGAAATCGTTTAAATTCATTTTTTCCCTCATCAATCTACACTCAATACCCCATAATGACAAAGGGAAAACAGGATTTTAGAAAGTTTTGCAAATTTATAAAAAAGAAAAAACTGAAATATCACTGACATAAGTATTCAGACCCTTTGCTATGACACATGAAATTTAGCTCAGGTGCCTCCCATTTCTCTTGATCATCTTTGAGATGTTTCTACACCTTGATTTGAGTCCAGCTGTGGTAAATTCAATTGATTGGACATGATTTGGAAAGGCACACACCTGTCTATATAAGGTCTCACAGCTGACAATGCATATCAGAGCAAAAACGAAGCATGAGGTCGAAGGAACTGCCTGCAGAGCTCAGAGACAGGATTGTGTCGAGGCACAGATCTGGGGAAGCCTACAAAAACATTTCTGCTGCATTGAAGGTTCCCAAGAGCACAGTGGCTTCGGGACAACTCTGTGAAGGTCCTTGAGTGGCCCAGCCAGAGCCCTGACTTGAACCCAATCGAACATCTCTGGAGAGACCTGAAAATGGCTGTCCACCGACGGTCCCCATCCAACCTGACAGAGCTTGAGAGGATCTGCAGAGAAGAATGGCAGAAAATCCCCAAATCCAGGTGTGCAAAGCTTGTCGCGTCATACCCAAGAAGACTCGAGGCTGTAATTGCTGCCAAAGGTGCTTCAACTAAGTACTGAGTTAAGGGTATGAATACTTATGTCAATGTGATATTTCAGTTTTTTCTTTTTAAATTTGCGAAACTTTCTAAAATCCTGTTTTCTCTTTGTCATTATGGGATATTGAGTGTAGATTGATGAGGGGAAAAATGAATTTAAACGATTTCAGCATAAGGCTGCAACATAACAAAATGTGAAAAAAGCGAAGGGGTCTGAATACTTTCGGAATGCACTGTATATATGTATGTATATACACAGTATATATATATATATATGTACACAGTATATATAAACAGTATACATATATACCAGGCTCGGTGACATAATGGTTGGAGCTTCCGCTCCGATTCCGGAAGATCGGCGGTTAAACCCAGACCGAGTCATACCAAAGGCTTTAAAATGGTACGTGCTGCTTCCTTGCTTGACGCTCAGAATTTCAAAGGATGGAGCATGGACAAACAACGCTAGGAATAGGAAGGCAATGGCAAACCACTCAGTATGAACCTTGCCAAGAAACTGTTTCGGCAGCATTAACGCTCTGCAAAGAGGACGGTACATCATATATATTTAAACGATTTCAGCAAAATATATATATATATATCTACATATAATGTGCATGTGTGTGGTCTGGTCACGCACTGGACCATTAAAGTGATGGCTGGGAGTGTAATTAATATGCGCTTGAGAATGACGCTGCTGAGCGAGTAATGAATAGCTGTGAACAGAAAGGCTGCAGGTCATTAGAGTTCCCTTCGCCACATCTTCAAGGTGTTGCATGTGAAAACAATGTGCCTTTGCGATGGGGAATTCAAAGTTCTTCCTTACATCTGGGCCTGCAGTCCACTCCACCTGGCTCCCTTGTCGTGGTGAAGGATGATTTCGGATTCCTCGAATGTGTCTACTTGTGGAAAAGAGAACCCAAAACCAATGAGGTGTTGGGTGTTGCAGTTGTGGCTAAGGAAAGTGGTCGGAGGTCGATTGCGGGTGTGATAGTTGGGACATTAGATCCATTACAGGTGGCCATGTGCAAAGCAAAGAACGGAGAAGGTGAGTAAAGTAACTCGAGAGCGAGTGAGACGTTTTACTGAACGGATACCATACCAACAGACTGGTGTGAGGTTTCTACCTCCAGGTTTACCAAGTATCAAGAGAACTGAAATGATTTTTAACATCAAATATATATTTCCCAATATCTGGCTGGAATTGCCGATGCCAAGATTACTACACGATCGGCATATCTGAGCGAGTTTATCAAACAATCTCTTGTTGTTTTATGTCCAGCATGATGATTTCACAGGAAACTAGAACAACACTTGGTAGAGAGCATACTTCCGCCAGGCTGAACTGGATCTGGAGCTGAACCAAAAGCTAATCGACCAAAAGTAACCCAACTCATCCACCAAGTTTTGTCTTAAGTCATCCACAACTTTTTGAAATATGCTCCATATCGTTTTTGGCCCGATCACTCAACTTCCAGAAGGACAACCATCACTGCAACACTCCACCGATCTGGGCTTTATGGCAGAGTGGCAGTGGCCTTCCACTATAACTTTGTAAATTAAAAAATTATCTGATCCGGATCAATATTCGGATCTTCACCAAAATTCATTCGATTCTTCCTTATCACGCACCCAACCTGTCCACCAAGTTTCGTCCGAATCCGTCCATAACCTTTTGAGATATCCTGGTCACAAAAACAAACAAACAGACAGACAGGGGTGAAAATATAAGCTCCGCCCAGTTTCTGTGGCGGAGGTATCTACCGGAAATAGAAACTGCATTCATGGACCGTGGCGGACCGGTTTGATGACTCCTTGGCAGTGCTTCCTCAGGACCTCTCATCCATTGAATCTGCAAGATGTCCAATGAGCTATCGAGGTCCAAGAGTCACCTTGTGTCATTAATGCGCATCTTCATTGAGGAAGGACAGTACGGATGCCGCATGGAATAGACCACCTAAACTACACAATCTAAGCTCTCGAACCGATGGTGTAACACGTCTGGTTATATCAATTTGATTCTGCTCATACATATCCTATCGTTACCCGCAATCTTCTCTACCCCATACCTTAAGTAACCTTTTTACTTTTTTTTTTTTTTGGAGAGATTCCCAAGTATTCGCCAGCCTTCCAAACTTCGTACAATGACAATGAGGAACCTCTAACCTTGTTCAATGCTTGAAGTGAAAATGTTGATCTAGGAAAATGCAGGAAATGAGGTAGACAGACAAAGTCAATGAGATCGACTAATGGGGTCTGGGGAAGGGTGGGATTTGCCCTGATATGGGTGCTCCTGGTGTGTTTACCCAGTCCGTCCCACACGGGAATGATTGTCTTGGGGTGTGATTCGTTCCTAATTACCGCAGCAGCCTGGGGGGAAAACCCACTGGATGGTTAAAAACAACACAGGATGGCGGATCTTTTTTTTTCTTTTTTTTCAAAGCATTTGCTGCCTTGATGGCCGAGTTTATTGCCAAGGTCATGTTTGGCTAGAAAGGACAATCAATTCAAAAATAGTCATTGGAGCAAGTTATATATACATATATATATATATATATATATATATATATATATATATATATATATATATATATATATATATACACAAAGAATTAAGTTAAGCACCCCCCCCCCCCCCCCGTTTTTTTACAACCTCGCACATTACAAGTTTGTTGTCGTCAAAACAGTGTAATATACCCATGATATTGCTATATTTTCTGGAGAAGTGATATGGTCACATAAAAACATAACAATCATGCCGTTTTCAATATTTTATTCTGAATAATTTAAGGTGAAATTTTTTGGGAATTTTAGGCATATTTTCACCTCAATTTAAGTATGGAGCTATAGGTCCATCACGGACAGTGTGGATGACGTTTATGTTTTCTAACGTACAGTCATTGTTCTGAGAAGACCTCTAGCGATCTTTGCGTCAATAACGTGTGTAGGACCCACGTGATCGGATCACTGACTCAACCCTACGTCTCATAGACCCTGTAAGCCGTCGTATGCGTTGCTGTGGCAGGTTGTTCCATTCCCGATGTAATGCACGTTCCAATTCATCCAGATTGGCTATTGGAGGGACCATCTTCGCAATTTGTCGTCCCAACATGTCCCAAACGTGCTCGAGGGGGTTCAACCTGCCACAGCAACGCATACGACGGCTTACAGGGTCTATGAGACGTAGGGTTGAGTCAGTGATCCGATCACGTGGGTCCTACACACGTTATTGACGCAAAGATCGCTAGAGGTCTTCTCAGAACAATGACTGTATGTTAGAAAACATAAACGTCATCCACACTGTCCGTGATGGACCTATAGCTCCATACTTAAATTGAGGTGAAAATATGCCTAAAATTCCCAAAAAATTTCACCTTAAATTATTCAGAATAAAATATTGAAAACGGCATGATTGTTATGTTTTTATGTGACCATAATATCACTTCTCCAGAAAATATAGCAATATCATGGGTATATTACACTGTTTTGACGACAACAAACTTGTAATGTGCGAGGTTGTAAAAAAACGGGGGGGGGGGGTGCTTAACTTAATTCTTTGTGTATACATACATACATACATATACATACATACATACACATATATATATATATATATGTATATATATATATATATATATATATATTGCTGCGGTTTTGAGATTTGTACAGTGAGCTTAATAAAGGTTAAAGGTTTGCCCCCCATAGATAGTCACACAACCAACATGTAGCCTCATTTGTAGTATAGTTATGTCTTAGTATATGTGAGAGTCGGCCCCTTCCAGTGTTAATCCTGCGTTGTGTAAAGACAGGAGGATAGGCCCTACTTCTACAAACCATTCCACGTCCATAGGCTCGATCCATTGCGGCTAAAAAGCCCTGGTTGTGTTGGGCGCGAGTTAACACGAGGTGGGCCTCGGAAGGTGGAGGAGGGTTGAGGTTGGCGCAGCGGCGAGGCGATGACGGTAAGAATGAGCCACCAATCAGGGCTCACAGCGTGTCGCTGCAGCACTGCGTCACAGGGCGTGGTTGGAACATCGATCGGGCTAAGAGGGTTGGCAATAAAACCGATTGCGCGAAGCCCCCACCCCAGTTATGGGAGAGGTGCGCTGGAGTTGAGTTCTCAGTTATGAGAAGGGAGAGGCGCTTGAACGAGTTCTGAGAAGGGAGAGGCGCTTGAAAGGACTGGCAGAGGAGAGAGAGGACGCGCTTGAAGAGGATCACTCGCACTGTATGAACTTGGTTACGAGAGATACGTGGGCACAGCCAGGGCGGTTATAACTTGCGCGGTTCAGCGAAAGCGAGTGAACGCGGCTGAATAACCGCCAGCCGCGCTAAGTCCGCCCTCTACCATTCGCCCCGAGATTACCCGTTTTGTTCGAGCGACACGATACGAGTTCCTGCCTTCGCCTACCTCCATCTTCGTGGGACGTGCCGGGGACCGTGGAGAGCCGGACGGGGCCTTTCCTGGATGACCAAGCCGGCGCGTTTGGCCTGAACATCATCCTGCCCATCTGCAATCCCCGTGTGAGTGTGTCAGACGGGCCCGTTGTCTCTGGGTAGTAAGAATAAGACTGTGTAAGGATTTCCCTGTGTCTCTTCATCCTGAACTGTAAATACGTGCAATACTCATTAAATCTATTTGTTCTTCCTTTTCTTCTGAATTCGATCATTCCCGTGATTTCTCCATTGACTAAGCGTGGCACGAATAAGATCGCTCCAATTGGGTTCCATTAGTTATAAAGGCGCGGATCACGTGTACGCAAACCGCTCGGCGTATTACCATCACACGTGGTTCGTGCGAGGCTTATTTCCTCGCTTCCAGGGAAGCGCTAGTACTTAGGTACGAGCGAATTTGGTCACAAAACCCTATTTGGCGCTGTCCGGAAGGGACGTAATAGATCTCGGGTCACGCCAGGTCAGTAAAGACAAGGGGATTCATCCCCCCTTGAAAAGGGGAGAAGGCCGGCGACAGATCCGCAACTATATATATTGTTGCGGATATGGGATTTGCATCCATCCATATCCGCTTGTAAATATTCCCCTATTTCCTCAATACTTCCCAACTCTCCCCAATCCCCCATTCCCTAGTCCCATTTTCTGTAAACAACACTCTGTAGCCCCGACCTCCCCCTATTTCCCCCATTAAATGTCGCACCCAGGTTCACCACATCTCATGTAAGACAACTATAGGACATCTTGCTAGTTATTCTTAGTCTATGTCAGTTAAGGATTCGTTTCCATTAATTCTGACCCTTCGTTGCACCAGAATGTGATTGTATGGCACCGTTAGGAAGTTTAGGACCTCCCAATACCTCCCCGCAGCTCTTCCTCACAGTTCAGCAACAACAACAACAACAACAACAACAATGAGCGCAGGGAGTGTGCGTCCTCACTCCGGCTTGGTTGGTAGGGGTGGTGGGAGGGCACCAGGCCTTCCCAACGAGCCGCCATCGAACATGTGCTCGACGGGGTTACCAAACAGGGGCTCCCTGTCAGCTCCTCGTCAAGGGCGGAGCCCGGTAACCCCCGCACCCAATGGAAGCGGCAGACCGGCCCCAGTGGGGCGGAACCAACCAGCCGAGGGCGTGTCACTCCCCGCTGAGCATGCGCAGTGAGAGGGAGGTGACGTCAGATGTGCGCTGAGCTTGGAGCAAGCAAGACCACCTCCGAGCGCTGTGAGGCCTCCCTGCATCTTTTGGACCGTGCTTTATCCTGTCCCCGAGCCAAGGTGCACCTTGTGCTATCGACCTACCTGTCCCTTCCTGCCATCAATCCCTGTGTAAGTCTACCTTGTCCGTTTGTCCGTGGTCTGTCTGGGCTAAGATAAGACGGTATTTAAGTGCCCATCTCTTCTGTGTCTTTACCTCACTCTGCCTTGTAATCTACCCCCTTTTCTCCACCACTGTAATTATACCCTCCTCCGGAGGTCTTGAGAACTGTACCCCTTGCGTCGTTTCATCTATCCCAGTCGTCGTGTCCTTTCCATCATTGATTTAGTATAGCGCGATTTGGCCAACGTCTGGGTGAATCGGGTGAGTGTAAGGGAAGAAAAGGGGAGCAACTGTTCGGCCGCGGTAATACCACCGCTCGGTAAATAACATCCTAATCCGCGGTCCGTAACAATATATATATATATATATGTATTGTTATGTTTGTGGGTGTAGTGATACCTTAGTTCAGGTAGAGTGTATAGATTAGTGTGCCCCGACTGACGTGAAGAAGAAGAACCACCTCAATGTACCATAAGTAGGGATCCGGTAAACCGTGTGTTGTGGGTAAGCTTGTATCTTCGTCCCCATCACGAGGGGTGGGGCTTGTTAATTAATGAGGGATTATGGGTAAATAATCCCCTGTGTGTCATTGCCTCTGTAATTTATTCCTCTGTTCCTTTTGGCACCGCACTAGACACCTAGCCAGAAATCGCCATTAACCACACTAATTACTAAAAACCACGGGAAACTATGCATCAAGCACTACCGCTGACAACCCCGACTTGGTGAGCACACAGGACAGGCAGGGCCGTGGAGACACGACCAAAGAGCAGTGATTGGTCGAGGGTTTGATTGACGGGAAGGACTGGTAAGAAAGGAATTGCTGATTGGTGAAGCACGACAGATGACGTCAGAAGCTGGATGATAAAGGAACGTGCTGGCGGACATTTTTTCTCTCTTCCTTGGGCTGCTTCTCGTTCTCGATGCCATAGCGGATGGTCGTGGACTGACATTTTCCTCTCTTGCTCTCCTAATCTCTCTTCCTTGGGCGGCTGATTCTGGAAGCCATAGCGGACGGTTGTGTGCCGACATCTTCGCACGTTTTCCGATTTTTGACCCGATCGCGAATGGCTGTGTGGCGAGATCTCGCTGGTGGTCGTGAGGAGGAAGAGCTGTGGCATTCCAAGCAAGAACGACGGGTGGACGAGCGCTGCTTGCTTGCTGCAGCACGAGGTCAGGAGTGGGCGGATACGCAGTGAGGCCTAACCCACGCAAAGGAGCACACTTTCCCGCCAAGGACTGAGACTATCTTTGGTGATTCCTGGCGAGCCACACCAACCGAGTAGAGCTGAGGCCCCACAATGAATCGCACACATTTATTTTTGTTCTTTTATATTTCCTTTTGTCTGTGTGCAGGTCTGTGTGGGGGGGTCCCTCAATTTAGGATTTTAGTTTTATTGTGCTTTCTTTGTTACCGGCATTTTCTTTAACTAGGGCATGCCCGTACTATATATATATATCTAAAATTATATCCCCCCCCCTCTATTTACATGAAATGGTTTGGTCCAAAGCGAACGGCTTGCGAGTGGTGACAATCCCCCCCCTCTATTTACATGAAATGGTTCGGTCCAAAGCGAACGGCTTCCGGAGTTTGGTAAAGAAATCGCCATCGCGTACACAAACGCGCAGGAAAGCGAATGAATCGCAAATTCGTTTTTATTAGTTTTAAAACATCGTTTAACGCCAACATAGCGCCAACATAGTTTGCAAACGTGAAATAAATGAATACGCTCTCAAATGTGCCATCCGAGGCAGAGTGTGCCCGCCACGTTCGGCACACGCGATCGTTCGCTGCTCTCTGATTGGTTGAATCGTTTTTTGGACATAGCTCGGTAAGTAATTGTCCGATTAATATGAAACCTTGAAAAGGCACATCCTCGGGTCCCCAGCAATATACCTGGCAAGTTAAAAGTATATCGGACCCGTGGTTGTCGAGAAACAGCGGTCACAGACAAACGTACAGACGTACAGACAGACAGACAGAGATTACTGGAATTATAGATAGATAAACCTGCTTATTTTTGTAGATTTTAAAATCCGGTTTGTTTGATTTATTTATAACAGGGTGCAGACTGCTGGTGGGATCCGTGAAGGTAAGCACTCTGGTCCCCCCCCCCCCCCCCCCCACTTTCTCCCACGCGTATCCTCCGCTATAATTTTAACTGAACGCCTCGGAGTTAAAGCTGGTTTGGCAATCCGTTTCCTTGGACGGTTTTAATCGCGAGGAACACGACAACATGACAATAGGTGTGTATATCGGGCCATTAGGAGGGCCCAGAGGTACCCACACTCGTCTCTAAGCGATCTCGTCTGGGTTTGAATCTCGACCCAGCTATAAACTGCCATCCTGGTGTTTCACAGGCTGGGTGATTCATCAATGTGTGTGTCGTCCCTCAGATGGACGTTAAACTGTGTCCTTCGTGAAGACTACGCGACCCAAAACAAATTACAGTCATAACGTTAGTCAAACGTCAGCCTTAGCCAGCCGGTTCGTGAAAGACTTGGGCCAAAACTTCCCCAGCAACACCAGAAGAATGTGGGATAAATTCTGGCTGTTAAAGAAGAAGAATACCTAGGTGTATGCTGAGGTGTATCACGCGAAGTCCAGTCCAGTAAAGGCAAAAGGTTTAATCACCGATCAATGCTCGAGATCAATGCCATTGCGCCCGATCTCCCGCTCACCCCGCCCCTTCCTGGAAGTCCAAACTTGCTCCCGATCAGGAACGTCTGCCCGATTACGATTACTGTAAAGCACAATATGTTACATATATACATATATATCACGTGGACTTACATCCAATGACCAGACTGCGCACCCCCCCCCATTCAGCGCGTACACATCAAATCCCCACGTTAGAGAGCTTGTCCGCCATCACCATTCCGGGCAGCCGAGCTCGGAGAACCCGGATATGTTTTCATGTGAAAACTCTGTGGAAAGACTTTGCTTTAATCCACTATTTCTACATTATTAACTCGGCCTCCCTGCCTTTTTCACTATTACATGTATTTACATTTTCTGTTAAAGGCCCAGTCTAGTACACAGTAGTGAGTAGTGGGAATGAAAGAAAGTGGTGAAGGAAAGTTTGTAAATTAGGAATTAAATGATGAGTTTCATCGAATCCAATCCAATAACCCAGTGATTCCCAGTGAAATCCTCAATGTAAAATCATATCTAGCATGATGTGACGTAACACTCAATTTGAGGTAGAAATTATGAGATAATGAATTAATATTTCCCCCTTTTTATAATTAATTCATATAAAATTAATTGGTCCCCCACAAACCCCAGGTGCTTACATTCGCGTTTTGTTAAAAAGGCTTCCTAAAACTAGTATGACTTTCCAACAGGTAAATTAAACTCTAGCTCACCTGTACTAATAGTCCGTTGAGCTTATGCGATCGAGCAGTGTCCGGGGTTATGTCAGAGAATGAGTGAGTGAATGAATGAATTGTTTGTGAGTGAATGAGTGAGTGAGTGAATGAGTTTGTGAATGAATGAATGAGTGAGTGAATGAGTGAGTGAGTGAATTAGTGAGTGAGTGAATTAGTGAGTGAGTGAATGAGTGAATGAGTTTGTGAATGAGTGAGTGAGTGAATGGTGAATGAGTTTATGAATAAATGAGTGCGTGAATGAGTGAGTAAGTGAATTAGTGAGTGAGTGTATTAGTGAGTGAGTGAGTCTGTAAACACTTCAGTCGTTATCGCTTTAACCAAACACACGATTTTGATGAAACCTGGCCACAAACCTCATCACCAGTGATGTACCAAAATGTGTTCAGGGCATCAAAAAAAATCAGGGTCTAGAGCAGTGGTTCTTTACCTTTTTTGAGTCATTTATGCTTTTGAGAATCTGGTGAAAGCTACGGACCCCTCCCCAGAAAAATGCACACAAGCACATAAACACAAAATTTTGCATACAATGAATAAATTGTATTGCATAGGAAAATTATTTCCTGCACATACCGTCATAATCAGAATAAATAAAACAATCTTTACAAAGAATATATCTCACTTTTTTCATGCAAAAATCAATGACCATTCCCTGAATAAAATTAAATATATCCAAATTGTGCAAGTTAAACAAAAAATAAACTTCAATTCTGCTCAAAAGTACATTTCAGTGAGAAGGCTGTTGTTGTTTGGCTTCAATAAGAAGATGAAATTGGGGAGTGGTCTTTGACAAGGCAACACGCATGTCATGTTTGACACCCAATCGATTTCTACTTTTCGTTTTGATGGTAACAAGTGCTGAAAATCCTGACTCGCAAAGATTTGTGGTTGCAAACGGAATCAGAGCTCCCACAGCTCACTTTGCCAGACGAGGGTGGGCTTGTGTCAAGGAGCACCAACATTCTCCAAGACTTCGAGTTGAACTCATGTCGTATCATTTCCTTTGTCCTCAGGTCAATGAGGTCATCTTCGGCAAGGTCTGCATCATTAATACAGTTTATATCAGCAAGGAAAGGATTACGAATCCACGTTTCAACTTTAAGGTCATCTGAGCAGAAGTAATAGTCTAGTAGGAAGACTAGGTCCCCCTGCACCCCCCGGAGATATACTTCTAATCAGTGTTTCTAGATTGGAAAAAATGTGTAGAAAATGACTAGCTATGGCCCCAAGCTGAAAAGATGTCCCACATACCATTTTTATGCAAATTACTGCTGCAAATTTTATGCAAAATTATGCAAATTTTATGCAAATTTTTGATGAGGAGTAGAGTTGAGGGGTCTTTGAGGGCTTCATCGAGGTGCTCTCGGTTGCAAGACTGGGTCATTCTGAGAAGCACAGCAGGGTCAGAGATCATGATGTTCTCCTCCTCAGTGAATCTCTCCATCAACAGCCTCTCCATTGCCTCACACACTGTTTTGAGGCAAAAGAGGGACTTTGCGTAGGCCTTTCCACTGAGAACACCTTTGAGAGATCCACTTGTTACTAGTTGTGCCTCAAAGAGAATCTCTGCATATCCAGAACCACGCATCTTGTGTCCAGTGAGCATCCCGATGTAGTTCATGGATGTGTGGAAGGGTCCAATCGTTACTACATGACTAGCAAATTCATTTGGCCAGCGCCAGATGATGGGAAGGGCTTTCATGCAGACACCCAGATCAAATGTATTCAGGACCCATCTCTGACCCACCTCAGCAGTTGCTGCCTCGGAACGCTTCAGTAGCTCACGAACAACTGAACAACCTTCGAACGAGTTCTGCAGTGTTTCCAGGTGTCTGCACATTTCTGTCTGCAGAGAAATTGTCAGGGCTTTGTCTCTCTCGACTCCATCCTGCAGAAGCACTTCCTCCAGGATTGGAAAGTTTGCACAGTTGTCCGCCTCCAATCTCCTCGTCCACAGTGGCAGCTTGGCCATAAGAGCTTGTAGGTTTTCAGCAGCATCCATAATGGTGACGACTCTATGTTACCTGACTGTACACAGTATCATCCCATTTCAACCTACCTGACAGATCTACTAGTCTTCAGTAAGCAAGAATAAGTACATAACATCCTGTACATAGACAAAAAATAAAACTTTTTATAAAAAGCTAGCGAAAATAAATTTTAAATAATTTTTCAGCGCCTGGTTCACGGACCCCCCGAAGCCCATCCACTGACCCCAAAGGGGTCCATGGACCACAGGTTAAGAACCCCTGGTCTAGAGGGGTCTGCAGATGGGGGAATTGAATGACTGTTGCTCCTGATCCAGGTGAGCTACATGACCCGTGGTCCTGTTTCTTTATTTCTCCGATTTATTCACTTTAATGTTGAACTGAGGAATGATTTAAGCAACTCGTCGATTGTTTGGATTAAACAATGTTGATGTTTGTCAATGTACGACTACGGCTAACTTTGACATGGTCATGGCCTAGTAGTAGTAAAGGAAAACTAACTCCACGTTATCGTATGACGTCATGTACTCTACAATACGACTCACTCATGAAAGTAAATTCCACTGTTCCTCCTCCTTCATTGGTACAACCACAGCAAGCGCAGGTTTCCGGCAAATTTCAAGTACTTCAGAGTGGTTTCGATGCAGTTTTGCCCGGAATGATGATGGCGACCAAGCTTTGTAATGTGGCCATGATTTTACATAACGACGCCCTCTTGTGGTTGATATGTAACTATGATATATCATCATCATATACCATACTGCCTAACCATCCCAATTTGGGCGGGAAATTCCCGATTTGACATTACGAGTCCAGCTTTCCAACCGACTGCTCAAATGTCCCACTTTTCTTGTGAAATGGACAAAAGTAGATACAGAGAAATATATATATATATATTTTTTAACGACGTCACTCATGATTGACTCACTCAGAGCCCGCAGCGACACTCGTGTGACTGGCACCCACTTCTGCAACCAAAACTACCCAAGCAGCTGCAGCTGTTGCAGGTGTTGTTGTTATTGAAAGGTTAGTGTCGGTGGTTACTGGACACTTGTTCTCATCCTAATATCCAATGTTTTCGTGAGTGAGACTGTACAACAAAATGTAAACTGGAAATTTAAGGTCAAGTACTTTTTGGATTTGCCAGAATTATCTTATAAATATATGTATTTTTGCAATTACTAATCATACATTGTACAAGGGTTGAAATAATCATACTAGAATGTCTGTCTGTCTGGCCGTTATATATACACAAAGAATTAAGTTAAGCACCCCCCCCGTTTTTTTACAACCTCGCACATTACAAGTTTGTTGTCGTCAAAACAGTGTAATATACCCATGATATTGCTATATTTTCTGGAGAAGTGATATTATGGTCACATAAAAACATAACAATCATGCCGTTTTCAATATTTTATTCTGAATAATTTAAGGTGAAATTTTTTGGGAATTTTAGGCATATTTTCACCTCAATTTAAGTATGGAGCTATAGGTCCATCACGGACAGTGTGGATGACGTTTATGTTTTCTAACGTACAGTCATTGTTCTGAGAAGACCTCTAGCGATCTTTGCGTCAATAACGTGTGTAGGACCCACGTGATCGGATCACTGACTCAACCAATCACTTTTTTTCACTTTGATCACTCAATTTCATCAATGGATAATTGCTAATGTCATACCAATCATTATTTGATCTCACATACCTTAGAATATATGCCAATGTATACATATACACAAAGAATATATATTAGGGGGTGCTTACCTTAATTCGTTGTGTAGGGGTGCTTAACTTAATTCTTTGTGTATATTTGGTCATACTTATCCAATCTCATCCAAACTTGACAGGGCTTAAGGGTCACATGATGGAGGTTGTAACGACTTCATTGGCTCACCTCCCAAAGGTGGTTGTCCATCTTGGGCAAAGTCTCTTAAGATGTATATCTGAGTTAAGAGAGCTTATCGTGGCGTTTTTCCAAAGCCGTTTTCAATAACAAAAGTAATAACAACATTTTTGATAATAGCATGATATTAATGTTGTTACAAAACAAAATTACTACTTATAATATGCCTCCTCCCCAAGGGGTTTCCTCCTTGGCCAACCACCATGTTAACGAGTATAAATAGATTTTTGGGTATAAATAGCTTTTCGGGTAAGAATAGCTTTTCGGGTATAAATAGCTTTTCGGGTATAAATAGCTTTTCGGGCATAAATAGTGTCATGTGACTGCTCTCAGTTAACACCGGGAGAGTCACGGAGGGCAATCAAGCGTTACTCCTAGGCATTCAGTTCAAATGCAGATTTTATATATGCGGGGGAAGAAAGGGGAGGGGAAGATGAAGGGTCTTACCTGTTGTCCGCCAGCAGTTCCCGAACCTGCGAAAAGAAAAATAAACTCCAACAAAACGGGTTTAAATGTACAAAAATAAATGGGTTTATTAAAATGGATGCCGATACCAAGAAAACGCGACGGTAAACTAAATTTCTAAACGGGACATCCCCCACACCAGACTTGAACACAGACGAAGGGAAAGATAATTAAAATAAAATAACAGTGTGTTTTATCCTATTATGTCTCGCCTGAATTCTTCCAGGCCCCGGCACGCAGTCTCGACGCGGTTCTGGTGTTTGCAGGAAACTGCTCGTCATTTGGCGCATGCACGCTAAGCCAGGCCTCGCTGCACGGTCCGCTAACTCCCGGCCCGGTGCGTGAAGTGAATGAGCAGGCGTGCGATTCGCTCTTCCAGCCGCGCCTGTCTTCGTCGTCCTTGCGTGTCAAACTCTTGGCCGCTATGAAGCCTTCCCCATGAACAAAGGACCACCATCA
The DNA here is from genome assembly GCF_964187855.1 of Myxine glutinosa. NCBI lineage: Eukaryota > Metazoa > Chordata > Myxini > Myxiniformes > Myxinidae > Myxine > Myxine glutinosa. Next base: position 180,579,993 of record NC_136262.1, read on the forward strand.
GAGCAAAGAGCCAGGAGTAGAACCAAGAAGCGAGAGAGGTGAGGGGCAAGAGGAAAGCATGAGGACAAGAGGACGGCGTGAGAGGCAAGAAGAAGAGAGAAAATGTCAGTCCGAGTCTTCCTTTATTGATCATCTTGTGACGTCACCTGTGCCTCTCTACCAATGCCCGCAGGCTACTGCGACAATTGTCCAGCTCTCCACCAATCCACACGCAGTCCGCTCTCGTGATGCAGTCCTACTCACCCTTCCCTCCACCAATCAGCGAGTTGCTTCTTACCCCGGCCTTCCTGTTGGTCAACACCCGCCCAATCACTGTCCTTCTGGGCGTGTCTTCGGTCTGCTCGACCTTCGTGGTGATGTAGATGGTGGTGTCCTATCGGCAGTGCTCAGAACTGGCTTCCGGTTGGTTTTCATTGTTATTAGTGCAATTTAATGGGCACTTCTTGCGCTAGTGTCTATGGTGCGGTGCCAAAAGAGATAAAGGATAAATCACATAGGGAACGACGAACAGAGAATTACTTAACCTAATCGCTGAGCTAAATAACATGCCTCGGCCCCTCGTGACAGGGACAAATATACAACTTCATCCGACATTCGGGCTAAACAGGGCCTCTACTTATTACATGGTGGTGGTTCTTCCTCTTCATGACAGTCGCAGCCTGCTACCTACACAAATCTATCTGGTCTAAAGTATCCCTACCCCCCACAAACGTAACAATAGCTTTTCGAGTATAAAAATAGCTTTTCAAGTATAAAAATAGCTTTTCGGGTATAAAAATAGCTTTTGGGTATAAGTATCTTTTCGGGTATAAATAGCTTTTGGGTATAAGTGGCTTTTTATGGGGCAAGTCAAGGCATGTCTCAAACCAATATTCACATTGAACATGAATACCAATAGGATGGTGTTGTGTCTGTGGTATTGGGTCTGTGACAAGCTTCTTGCAGAGGCCAGCGATGTCGTTGCTGACAATGGCAAGGTCTGGGTTGTAACTATAGTCCTGCAGCTAAGCTAAATATAGCATAACAATTGTGCATTTTGTGAGGAAAGCACCAAATTTGGCACACTAGTAGACTATCATATTATGAAAAGATCTGGATATTGGGCCATCTCAGATTCAGAGATTTGATTTTTGCAAGATTTGCAGATTTTGCAGATTTGCAAGCTGAGATTGCAACGCCAGGGACGGCCGACTCCTTCCTGCCGCACAAGCCCACATCACCCGCACAAGAAGAGCTCATCAAATCACTGCAGCGGCACTGCACATCCTGCAACACCGTGCGTATGAACGCCACTGTATGACATATGCTGATGATGCAGAAGACCTGCCTGAGTTCGAAGACTGGTGTCACCAGAGAGGAGAAGACATTTCCAACTTTCAGTACTGGGCAACTGTGCTGGAACTAGAGATGTTGGTACTGGTCTACGTGCGTTCTCTGCGGCAGGCTTCATTCACGATGTACCTTGATGCCCTGACGGAACTGGTCCCATGGTTCCATGCCTTAGACCACACACACTATGCCAGGAGGGTCCCTGTTCACCTGAGGGACATGGTTGCACTCCCAATGAAGCACCCAGATGTAGCCAGAGAATTCAGGGCTGGCAACTTCACTGTACAGAAGACGAAGAAGGTGTTCTCTTCGATCCCAATCGAATCGAAATCTTGCAAAAATCAAATATCTGAATCTGAGATGGCCCAATATCCAGATCTTTTCATAATATGATAGTCTACTAGTGTGCCAAATTTGGTGCTTTCCTCACAAAATGCACAATTGTTATGCTAAGTTGCCCCACTACTACACTTCCAGCGGGCACTGTGGAAGGAGGCTGGCAGTTTGGGATTGTGGATGAGACTAAGCTGGTTAGCGTCCATCCATTCTTCGACTGCTTCTCCATCATTGTTTGACTCCTTGTACCCCCATTGGGTACTGTGGCTATTGAACTCTCCAATGATGATGTGTAGTTTTCTGTGCAGGTTGGGTACAGGGTTAGAGAAACTGGAATCTGTGCCAGGTGGCTTGTACACTGAGGTCACCACTACTTTGCTCAGCACTACAGTTAGGATTTCGATGTTATCCTCCTCTGTTTTAGAAGTGGCTTCAACAACTGAACCAGCTCAAACAAATATAGCACGACCATATTGTCGATGAGGTCTTTCAATAGCCAGGACCATTCCTGGTATTTTTGGGCAGTTGTCCACACTTCCTCTATGTGTCTCCTGCAGGCAGAGGACAACGCACTGCAGCTTATTACTCCCGCCAGGGAGTAATGCATTCGATCGTGTCCGTGTGTGTGTGTGTGTGTGTGTGTGTGTGTGTGTGTGTGTGTGTGTGTGTGTGTGCGTGTGTGTGTTCGTGTGTTTGTAAACAAGATATCTGGAAAAGTTCTGAACGGATTTGGATGAAGGTTGGTGGTGTAGCGGTTACCTTATTCGCATGTCGCGGTTAACTTATTCGCATGTGACGGTTACCTTATGTTTGGTCATAATCCACGTGCATGGGCCTGTGGGGCTTTTGGTTTGTTGGACGTGACGCACGCGCGGTTGTCGGAGCCACGCCCTCCGAAGAGGGTTTTGGCTTTATAAAAGCGGTACGACTTCCGTTCGCGTTAGAGTGTGCTGGAGATTTCTGTACGAATAAACGAGCTTCGAACCCTACGAAATGGCCTCGTCTTCTCACCTTCCGCAACTCATAAACTGGTGACCCCGGCTGCCCCCGAACGGATTCGGGGGCTGCAAACGAACACGGCAGTTTCGATCGAACTGCCGGAGTTTTGGAAACGACGAGCGGCCATGTGGTTCGCGCACCGCGCTCGGCTCCTCCTCTACAACCGGAGGGGCGAGCCTGCTCCAGGACCCTCCGAAGGGACGCAGTTACGAGATGTGGGTGGCACTGCTGCTCATCTCTTGCGCGCGCACTGACGTTGGCGGCACGGCTGCTTCGTTACCTTCGCGCGCGCTGCTGCTCATCTCTTGCGCGCGCACTGACGTTGGCGGCACGGCTGCTTCGTTACCTTCGTGCGCACTGCTGCTCGTCACCTTCACGCAACTTCACTCTACAGCTACAGCTCGCGTGTAGAAAGCTGCAACTTGCGCAACTACTTCTCCGACTCTGCAACCTCGGGAGGCCCGCGAGGACCTCGGCAGCCTCCCCCGAGGACTTGACCAGCCCCTCGGTTGGCTCAACTGCTTTTTGCGTGCACCGAGGCCGAGCACTGCTCGAGCCTTCTCGGCACTGCACCCGCAAACTGCAACCTCGGGAGGCCCGCGAGGAACCTCGGCAGCCTCCCCCGAGGACTTGACCAGCTCCTCGGTCGGCTCAACCCCACGGCAGCGTTTTTTCACGCGTACCGAGGCCGAGCACTGCTCGAGCCTTCTCGGCACTGCCGAGCGCGTCTGCGAACTACGTACATGCCCGTGGAGTGCATTCTGGGGGGGCGCATGTAGCGGTTACCTTATTCGCATGTCGCGGTTAACTTATTCGCATGTGACGGTTACCTTATGTTTGGTCATAATCCACGTGCATGGGCGTGTGGGGCTTTTGGTTTGTTGGACGTGACGCACGCGCGGTTGTCGGAGCCACGCCCTCCGGAGAGGGCTTTGGCTTTATAAAAGCGGTACGACTTCCGTTCGCGTTAGAGTGTGCTGGAGATTTCTGTATGAATAAACGAGCTTCGAACCCTACGAAATGGCCTCGTCTTCTCGCCTTCCGCGACTCCTAAAGTGGGATGATTGCCCTTTGGATAAGGAAGAATTGATTAGTTTTTGGTGAAGCTCAGGATATTATTCCCGATCCAGGAATATTTTGAAGGATCGTTTACCATTGGAAGATAGGGCTCATTTTTTTTTAACATTATCTTCTATATATTCTATATTTAACATTGTGATATGAAAATAGTTTTCATATTTGTTGTAAATGTAGTTTAAACTCGTGGTTATGCGTTAGAGTGGTGTATTTTGTTAGCAGCGTCATCGTCAAGGTTCTTTTTTTTTTTTTCTTCTTCTAATAAAGACATATTCTGTCATTTTAAAACGACCAACGTGTGTATTCGGTTTCCCCGTTTCATAAAATGTATCGTTTGATACGTATAATGCTTTAAAACCTTTTTTTTTTTTTTTACTTCAGAAGAGATATCAACATTTAGTAATTTACCACAGCGAATGTCAATCGCGGTGTCAGTATTTGATGAACTTATAAAGACTTAGGTGAGTTATAAGTGTGACAAGCATGTGCACGGGATTCTTCCCAGAAGAATGAGTGGTCGCATTAGCTTGTACGACATAAAATGAGCGAGTTTTGTTTTGACGTTTGGGCCAGTTTTACATGTTGTATCCCTAAGGAATGAAACGAACGTTTTGTCTGGCTTACAATTTTATTTGAAGTCTCACATGCTTCAAAATACACTCACTTATATAGAATTGAACGCTGAATCCGAAAATGTAAGTGAAATTGCCTTGTTTTTTTTTTTAACATAGTCTTCTATATATTCTAAATATATATCTGTGCAGTGTCTTGTCTTGTGTTGTCTTGTGTTGTCTTGTCTTGTCTTGTGTTGTGTTGTCTTGTGTTGTCTTGTCTTGTGTTGTCACTGAACTACTCCCTCAAACTTTTGTGAAATCGTACCATTCCAACTTGACCCACGGCGGGAGTATGCGCTCTACTGAGTGGCGTTCTAGTTACATAATGTGGCAAGAATGTTTCTTTAGCTAGAGAGAACCCTTCAACGTTAGCAGATATAACAGTCTTGAAAAAGACCCGTGTTTCTGACATCGACGACTACTTCCGTATTCAGGCATGTTGTTGGTACTTGATCAAAATCAGCGTTACGATAATGTTGTATACACTACTTGCTGTGCGTGGTGGTGGTAGAATTGGTTGAAACAAGGACATAATGATAATGATAATGATATGGTGTAGCGGTTACCGGAAGCATTACACAATCTCCTTGCACCGGCAGATGACGTAACCGGCGGGCGATCACTTGCCCGGGCTCGTCCGGACTTGCCCGGACTTGCCTTGCCCGGGCGGACACTTGGTTTGCATACCACGCCCCGTTGAGAGGCTTGGCTTACCGATTTGCATACCACCCCGCCTGAGAGGCGTGGCTTTTGTGTGGTGAACTTTGGTTATAAATTGCCGCCCATTCTATCGGGCTTTTCAGTGCTTTTGAGTTGAGCTAGAAATAAATAGCTCAGTGAAACTTCGTTCCTGGTGTCGTCCATTTTGTCCGGCTTTATCGTGAGAGCATAGCTCCACAATTGGTGACCCCTTTTCAAGAACACGGCGATGGAGTCATCTGTAGCTTTGAAGCTCCCTGGCTTTTGGGAATCGCACGCAGCCGTCTGGTTCGCCCAAGCGGTTTCTCAATTCGCCCTGCGGAACATTACGGAGGACACGACGCGCTACCACCATGTGGTCTCCGCGCTCAACGCCTCCACTGCCGCCCGGGTCCTGAGCTTCCTACAGAACCCGCCGAACGCCGACAAATACGGCGCGCTCAAAGGCCTACTCCTCGGTGCGTTTGGACTCACGGAGACCGAACGCGCGCGACAACTGCTCGACCTCCTGGAGCTGGGTGAGGCCCGTCCATCCGAACACATGGACCACATGCTTGCTCTACTCGGCGACCACAGCCCAGATTTCCTCTTCCGCGAGCTGTTCCTCCGGCAGCTACCCGGGCAGGTACGATTAGCTTTGGCTAATTCACCCATCACGGACCCTCGCGCCCTGGCCAAGGAGGCCGATACATTTTTCTCGGCCAGGCGACACGTCGGAGCAGCCGCCTGGAACCCTGGGCCGACCGAGGCAACGCCCGCGCCACGACCGGCGCCACCACCGGCCGAGTTAGCACCACTGGCGGCAGCGGCCGCCGCGACGCCCCTCGACCGAACCCGACGCGACCACCGGAGCCTCCACCAGAGCGGACCATGTGCTACTACCATGCCAGGTTCGGGCAGAAGGCTAGAATGTGCCGCCCACTGTGCACTTTCGGCAGGTCGGGAAACGACCAGGCCGGCGCTCGCTGCCTGCCATGAGCGTCGGCCATTCAGGCAGCCTTCTGTTTATTACGGACACAGCGTCTGGGCGGCGTTTTTTGTGAGACACCGGTGCTCAGCTGAGCGTGATACCCGCCTCGGTGCAGGACAAACAGGCCGCGCTTTGTGGCCCCGCCTTGGTTGCCGCAAACGGCTCTTCCATCCGCACCTTCGGTTCGCGCAGCGTCGCATTCTGCTTCGGGGGCCAGCGCTTCAGGTGGGACTTCATCACGGCGAATGTACCCATGGCCTTGCTGGGTGCAGATTTTCTTTGCGCGCATGGGCTTTGGGTTGATGTCAAACGGCGTCGGCTCATCAAGGCAAAGACCTTCAGCTCGCTCGCTTGCTCATTGAGCGGCTCCGCACCAACCAAGCTAGCCTGCGCTCACGCGGCCACGGACGATTGCACCCGCCTACCCGCCGAGTTTCCAGCCCTCACGCAGCCGACGTTTTCGGCCGTCACCGTCAAACACGGCGTCGAACACCACATCCCGACCACAGGTCCACCGGTCTACGCCAGGGCTCGTCGCCTCGACCTGGCCAAACTCGCCGTGGCAAAGGTGGAATTCGACGCGCTGGAGCGATTGGGCATTATGCGGCGCTTGAATAGCACGTGGGCCTCGCCCCTGCACATCGTGCCCAAACCGGGTGGCGGATGGCGACCATGCGGCGATTACCGCCGCCTCAACGACGCCACCACCCCCGACCGGTACCCGATACCACATATACAGGACTTTTCCGCCTGTTTGGCGGGGCGGGTGATCTTTTTCAAGGTCGACCTCATTCGGGGCTACCACCAGGTACCGTCCGGCCGGCCGATGTGCTGAAGACGGCGGTAATTACACCTTTTGGCCTCTTCGAGTTCCTTCGCATGCCGTTCGGCCTTAAGAACGTGGCCCAGGCCTTCCAACGGCTGATGCACAGCGTGCTGTGCGACCTCACCTTCCTTTTCGTCGACTTGGACGATATTCTCGTCGCCAGCACTTCCAAGGCGGAGCACCTCATCCACCTGCGCACGCTTTTTGAGTGCCTCGGCCAGCATGGCCTCATCATCAACCCGGCGAAATGCCAGTTTGGCGTAACGGCCGTCGACTTCCTGGGGCACCGCATCACGAAGCGCGGGGCCGTTCCGCTGCCGACCAAGGTGGCGGCAGTCACAAGTTTCCCGCGCCCCCGCTCCATCAAGGCCCTACAGAAATTTTTGGGATTGGTAAATTTCTACCACCGGTTCGTGCCTCGTGCCGCCCAACTCATGCGCCCCCTGTACGAAGCCCTCTGGGGCAAGCCGGCCAAGCACGACGTCACCTGGACCAAAGAGATGGATGAGGCGTTCACGGGCGCTAAGCTGGCCCTCGCCAACGCGACCATGCTGTCGCACCCGGCGCTCGACACACCCATCGCCCTCACCACGGACGCTTCCGACTACGCGGTGGGCGCCGTGCATGAACAGTGGGTGAACGGGGCTGGGCAACCGCTGGTTTTCTTCAGCCGACAGCTTCACCCTAACGAGCGCAAGTATAGCGCTTTCGACCGCAAGCTCCTCGGCCTTTACCTGGCCGTTCGCCACTTCCGCCATCTTTTAGAGGGCCGCCCGTTCACGGCGTTTGTGGACCACAAACCCCCGGTCTTCGCCATGGCCAAGGTTGCAGAGCCGTGGCCACCTCTCCGCCGTGTCCGAATTTACGACGGACATCCGGCATGTCGCGGGCAAGGACAACGCTGTGGCCGATTGCCTCTCCCGGTCCGGCGCGAACGCCGTCCACCTCGGTGTGGACTTTGCCCGCATGGCGGCCGACCAGACCGCCGACCCCACGGTGCAAGCCCGTGGGGACACAGGCCTGCGTGGGGACACAGACAGCGGACACAGGCCTGCGGTTGGCCGACGTCACCTTCGAGGACACAGGCACAGTTCTCCTGTGCGACGTTTCCCTGGGCCAACCTCGCCCCATCGTGCCCACCGGATGGCAGCGGCACATTTTTGACGCCCTCCACGGCCTTTCCCACCCGGGCCGGAAAGCGTCGCAGAAGCTCGTGGCAGCAAAATTCCTCTGGCACGGGCTCCGTAAGGACGTCCGCGACTGGGCCAACGCCTGTGTCGCCTGCCAGCGCGCGAAGGTCCACCGGCACACCCAGGCCCCGTTGGCACCACTCGACGTGCCCGCGCAGCGCTTCGACCACGTCAATGTGGACCTGGTGGGACCCCTTCCCTCCTCACGGGGCTTCACCCACCTCCTCACGATGGTGGACAGGACCACCAGGTGGCCGGAGGCCGGCCCGCTGGCATCAACAACATCCGCCGATGTGGCGCAGGACTTCATTGGCACCTGGATTGCCCGTTTCGGCGCCCCCTCGGACATCTCCTCCGACAGAAGCCCGCAATTCACCTCTGAGCTTTGGGGCGCGGTCGCCCAGGCCTTGGGGGTCAAGATACACCGCACCACGGCCTACCACCCCCAAGCCAACGGCTTGTGCGAGCGGTTCCACCGCTCGATGAAGGCCGCTCTCAGGGCCAGCCTCGAGGACGACGGTTGGGCTGACAGGCTCCCGTGGGTCCTATTGGGCCTCCGAACGGCCCCTAAGGAGGACCTCCAGGCTTCCACCACCGAGCTGGTCTACGGCCAGCCACTGCGCGTGCCGGGCGAGTTCATCCCCGACGCCACCGGCCCCTGGTCCGCGGCTTGCCAACACTCGGTCCTCCAGGAGGCCGCCAGGAGGTTTGCCCCCGTGCCCATGTCCCATCACGGCTGCCCCCAACCCCACGTCCCCCCAGCACTTCGCACTGTGGAGTACGTTTTCATCCGGAACGACGCACACCGGGCGGGGATCGCTCCGGCCGCTGTACGATGGACCTTTCCTGGGTCCTGAAGTGGGACGACAAGTCGTTCATTGTGGACATCGGCGGCAAACCGGACCACATCTCCGTGGGCCGCCTCAAGCCGGCCCATTTGGATCTCGACCAACCTCCACGGTTGGCCCTTCCTCCACGACGGGGCCGTCCCCCGTCAACCAAGCCCCCCGCCCGACCATCCACTGCCACGCCACCTACCACCCCCACACGAATCGCCAGGGGTCGTTTCGGCCGGGTCATCAAGACCCCCCTCAAACTGACTCTCCCGGTGCAAGTTAATTCTGGGGGGGCGCATGTAGCGGTTACCGGAAGCATTACACAATCCCCTTGCACCAGCCGATGACGTAACCGGCGGGCGGTCACTTGCCCGGGCTCGGCCGGACTTGCCCGGACTTGCCTTGCCCGGGGCGGACACTTGGTTTGCATACCACGCCCCGTTGAGAGGCGTGGCTTACCGATTTGCATACCACGCCCCGCCTGAGAGTGTGGTGTGTGTGGTGAACTTTGGTTATAAATTGCGGCCCGTTCGATCGGGCTTTTCAGTGCTTTTGAGTTGAGCTAGAAATAAATAGCTCAGTGAAACTTCGTTCCTGGTGTCGTCCATTTTGTCCGGCTTTATCGTGAGAGCATAGCTCCACAATGGTACATAATATGAATGATAATGATGATAATAATCTTAATAATCTTAATGGTACATAATGGGAATGATAATGATGATAATGGTGCATAATAGGCATGATAATGATAATAATGATGATAATGGTACATAATAGGGATGATAATGATGACAAGAATGGTAATGGTACATAATAGGAATGCTAATGATGATAATAATGATAATGGTACATAATAGGGATGATAATGATGATAGGAATGGTAATGGTACATAATAGGAATGATAATGATGATAATAATGATAATGGTACATAATGGGAATGATAATGATGATAATAGTACATAATAGGGATGATAATGATGATAAGAATGGTAATGGTACATAATAGGAATGGTAATGATGATAATAATGATAATGGTACATAATAGGGATGATAATGATGATAGGAATGGTAATGGTACATAATAGGAATGATAATGATGATAATAATGATAATGGTACATAATAGGGATGATAATGATGATAATAATGATAATGGTACATAATAGGGATGATAATGATGATAATAATGATAATGGTACATAATAGGAATGATAATGATGATAATAATGATAATGGTACATAATAGGGATGATAATGATGATAGGAATGGTAATGGTACATAATAGGAATGATAATGATGATAATAATGATAATGGTACATAATGGGAATGATAATGATGATAATAATGATAATGGTACATAATAGGGATGATAATGATGATAATAATGATAATGGTACATAATAGGGATGATAATGATGATAAGAATGGTAATGGTACATAATAGGGATGATAATGATGATAAGAATGGTAATGGTACATAATAGGGATGATAATGATGATAAGAATGGTAATGGTACATAATAGGGATGATAATGATGATAAGAATGGTAATGGTACATAATAGGGATGATAATGATGATAATAATGATAATGGTACATAATGGGAATGATAATGATGATAATAATGATAATGGTACATAATAGGGATGATAATGATGATAAGAATGGTAATGGTACATAATAGGGATGATAATGATGATAAGAATGGTAATGGTACATAATAGGGATGATAATGATGATAATAATGATAATGGTACATAATAGGAATGATAATGATGATAATAATGATAATGGTACATAATAGGGATGATAATGATGATAAGAATGGTAATGGTACATAATAGGAATGATAATGATGATAATAATGATAATGGTACATAATAGGGATGATAATGATAATAATGATAATGGTACATAATAGGAATGATAATGATGATAATAATGATAATGGTACATAATAGGGATGATAATGATGATAGGAATGGTAATGGTACATAATAGGAATGATAATGATGATAATAATGATAATGGTACATAATGGGCATGATAATGATGATAATAATGATAATGGTACATAATAGGGATGATAATGATGATAAGAATGGTAATGGTACATAATAGGGATGATAATGATGATAAGAATGGTAATGGTACATAATAGGGATGATAATGATGATAATAATGATAATGGTACATAATAGGAATGATAATGATGATAATAATGATAATGGTACATAATGGGAATGATAATGATGATAATAATGATAATGGTACATAATAGGGATGATAATGATGATAAGAATGGTAATGGTACATAATAGGGATGATAATGATGATAAGAATGGTAATGGTACATAATAGGACTGATAATGATGATAAGAATGGTAATGGTACATAATAGGGATGATAATGATGATAATGGTACATAATAGGGATGATAATGATGATAAGAATGGTAATGGTACATAATGGGAATGATAATGATGATAAGAATGGTAATGGTACATAATAGGGATGATAATGATGATAATGGTACATAATAGGGATGATAATGATGATAAGAATGGTAATGGTACATAATAGGGATGATAATGATGATAATGGTACATAATAGGGATGATAATGATGATAAGAATGGTAATGGTACATAATAGGACTGATAATGATGATAAGAATGGTAATGGTACATAATAGGGATGATAATGATGATAATGGTACATAATAGGGATGATTATGATGATACGAATGGTAATGGTACATAATAGGGATGATTATGATGATAAGAATGGTAATGGTACATAATAGGAATGATGATGATGATGATGATGATAATAATAATAATGGTACATAATAGGATTGCTAATGATGATGATGATAATAATAATAATGGTACATAATAGGAATGATAATGATGACAATGATGATAATAATGATAATGGTACATAATAGGGATGATAATGATGATAATGGTACATAATAGGGATGATTACGATGATAAGAATGGTAATGGTACATAATAGGGATGATTATGATGATAAGAATGGTAATGGTACATAATAGGAATGATGATGATGATGATGATAATAATAATAATGGTACATAATAGGTTTGCTAATGATGATGATGATGATAATAATAATAATGGTACATAATAGGAATGATAATGATGACAATGATGATAATAATGATAATGGTACATAATAGGATTGATAATGATGATAATGATACATAATAGGAATGATAATGATGATAATAATGATAATGGTACATAATAGGAATGATAATGATAATAATAATGATAATGGTACATAACAGGAATGATAATGATGATAATAATGATAATGGTACATAATAGGAATGATAATGATGATAATAATGATAATGGTACATAATAGGAATGATAATGATGATAATAATGATAATGGTACATAATGATGATAATAATGATAATGGTACATAATAGGAATGATAACGATGATAATGATAAGAATGATAATGGTACATAATAGGAATGATAATGATAGTAATGATAATAATAATGATAATGGTTCATAATCGGAATGATAATGATAATAATAATGATAATGGTACATAATAGGAATGATAATGATGATAATGATGATAATGGTGCATAATAGGAATGATAATGATAGTAATGATAATAATGATAATGGTTCATAATCGGAATGATAATGATAATAATGATAATGGTACATAATAGGAATGATAATGATGATAATGGTTCATAATCGGAATGATAATGATAATAATGATGATAATAATGATAATGGTACATAATAGGAATGATAATGATGATAATGGTTCATAATCGGAATGATAATGATAGTAATGATAATAATAATGATAATGGTTCATAATCGGAATGATAATGATAATAATGATGATAATAATGATAATGGTACATAATAGGAATGATAATGATGATAATGATGATAATGGTGCATAATTGGAATGATAATGATAGTAATGATAATAATAATGATAATGGTTCATAATCGGAATGATAATGATAATAATGATGATTATAATGATGATAATGGTACATAATAGGAATGATAATGATGATAATGATGATAATGGTACATACTAGGAATGATAATGATAGTAATGATAATAATAATGATAATGGTATATAATAGGAATGATAATGATGATGTTGATAATGATAATGACTGTCTGTTCAGGCCATAACGTTTTTATCTTTACTTTTTGTCATCAAATTTTCAACAAACACTTGTTTTGAGAATATGGAGAAAACGAATGAATAAAATGTACAAAAGTTATAAACTGACATTTTCGCAATTTTATTTGGATAACAAAGCGGACGTGGATGGGATTCGCATTTTTTGATGCTTTCTATGTCGTATTGAAGCGCAATAGAAAATCGCTTACAGGTGCATATGTCTATGTAGGTTAAGTCGATATGCTTACACTTTGCAGAAAATTGTCCATGACGCCAATGACCTGCATCAAGGAAGGAAAGAACTTGCTGAGCGAGAGAAAGAGGAAGGAAGAGTGTCCTTGAAGAGGAAACTAGCTCTGGGCCAGATGAGTTAAAGCATGGGAGCTGCTGATGTGGCTTAAAATGTAGAAAAGAGAAGGGGAGGTGAGGAAGAGAAAAAGAAAGTGACTAACAGTCCATAATTGGCTGCCCTGGGAATTTCTTTATCCATGGCGGTGTTTCAAAAGCTTCTGGAGGGGGCAGTTAGTTCCAACGCGGCATCAATTAACCCGCAGCCCAGCTCGGCATGCGGACAAAGTTTGCCAGACAAAACAGGGCCACGCTAGACGTTTTGACATGGCTTTGCACCACCCCCTCATCACCAGGTGGACTCAGGCAGCGAGTTAGGCCCTTTGGGAGGTCGAAGGTGAGGGGCCGGGACCTGAGGATGAGGGAAATGATGATTTTGGCACTGACACAGTAGTGGGGAAGCGATAGATGTTGGGAGAACTGCCTAGTTAGACTTCGTCTGTTTAATTCCAGCCACTATTCCTGTTTAATTCGACCCTCCAGCTGCTATTTCCAATAAACGTTCCCGATCACTGCGGTATATTTTCTTTGTCGACGCGTCCTTAGTTGGTTTTGAACAAAAGTTTTCCAGTTTATTACACTAATGTGTCCGTTCATTCATGCTCGGCAATGATGGAGACATGACCTATGACACCAGCAGCATATGGAACGAAGAGGGGAGGCAACCTCAGTGTGAATACAGTACACCGGGTCATAAAGGGGATAAGGGTGAGTTTCATAAAGTTATCATTAATTACAAACATTTGTTGTTAAAAAAAGTTTTTAAAAGGTTCATTTAACTGGTTCCCGCCAGGTTTTTTTTTTTTTTTTTTTTTTACAAGCGAATCAAGTAATTTTTTTCAACGATAAATAGCTCAGAATAAAAAATAATCAATGACTTTAAAACAAAAATTTGGTAAATGTTATACAAACTACGCACACATACACAGGTCGTCACTTCTTGTCTGGCAACAGCACGAATAGCAGCATCGCAGTCCATTCTGTCCATCTCCACTCCCTAGTATGGTACAGACGTCTAACCTCTCTTTGCATTCTGTTTTCGAAGAATCTTTCCTGCGATACATGGAAACAGTGGTCTTCATCATTATTACACTTCTTCAGATATTGTCTCACTTTGTCTCTCCATCTCAGGTTGGTTCCATGTGTAGGTCAGTGCTGTAGCAACCACGCAAAATTGCAAGACCTTATGGTGATGTCCCACTTTTTTAAGCATAATCTTTTCATTACTTAAATTTTAAATTGTGAAATATTTCAATTTTTAATTATAAAGTTTCTTCAATTTTTAATTATTTTCATTTTCAAATATTAATTAAAAAATTTTTTTTCATTTTTCAAAAAAAACCTTTAAAATATTTTTTTAATTTATTTTTTTAATTTTAATTATTTAATTATTCCATTATTTAATTTTATTATTATTTAATTTCCCCATTATTTAATTTTTTAATTACTATGGTTCTCAAAGGGAGGCATTAAGTGTTTTTAGTCTTGGTGGCCATCGTGTCCCACTTTTTGGAGAGAAAAAAAGTTTGTTTTCATTATTAGGCAGAATTTCAAGTGCTCCCAATTGGCTAATATTGCAAGTTGACTATACCGGTAACCATCAGCGATCTCCGATCGTAGCCCTCTAGTTAGGGATGTTGTTCTCTTCCATCCAGGCAAGCTGACCTCGCCAGAAAGGTCTTCTAGCTGCAATAGAGGACTTTCAGTACCCATGATGCAGTGTATGGGTGCCATAATGGTTGGCAAGCTAATCAAGTAAGAAAAGGTAAATAAGGCCAAATAATTAGCGTAACCTTCCATTGCAGTAAGTCAGAATAACAAGATAAACATGCGAGATTGTAGAGCTACTGATGCTATCATTGCCAGTGAAGTGAATACAGCCAACATGGTGGTGCACATGGCATTATGCGATAACTTTGAAATCCTCTATACTTTTAATAACTCCTCCATCTCAAACTGTCTCCTTAGTCTATTCACCTGTATGCA
The DNA here is from genome assembly GCF_964187855.1 of Myxine glutinosa. NCBI lineage: Eukaryota > Metazoa > Chordata > Myxini > Myxiniformes > Myxinidae > Myxine > Myxine glutinosa. The sequence continues at coordinate 180,595,411 of NC_136262.1, forward strand.
ATTGATAGATTTTCTGACTCTCTGGATCATCAGCTGTTCTTCATAGAGGTTTTGGCCCTTACACTCCAGAACCACTCCACATGGGGAGTTCATAACCACGGCCGTTGGTCTACATCAGTATATACACAACTCAGCGATCTCCAGACAGTCAGCCAACCCGGCGATGCAACCTCACAATTCAAATGTTCTACAATCTACATACAGCATTTAGCATTTCCTATGAATGTTTACCTTTCTTGCAAGAGGGTTTAATGTATTATCATATACTAACAGAATACCCGCCCTATGAGTGATCGTGTTCCAAGCACGCCACACGTTCTTGTGACACATACCTTTATTTGGGCGGTGTATAGGCAACTGACAGCTGCCTCAATCGCTCCAGAAAATAAAAATTAATAACCCAGGTGATGTGCATGAAGCAAAAACATGCCTTCTACTTATAATATAAAACACCTCACTGCGCAGGAAAACGTGGGGGCAGGAATACTGTACTGTAAAGGGTGGGGACTTGTAATACACTCTCCCACCTGGAGGCGGCGCTAAACGATACACATTTACATAGAGAAATTGTGTCTACCTGCCTGTGAAACACTGGGATGCGTTTATAGCAGGGGCAGGATTCAAAACCAGGCTAGATACCTGAGAGGCGAGTTTGTGTACCTCTAGGCCATCATGCCAGCCCTTCTATATTATACATATCATTCATCACTTTCCTTCCTGGCATGCTTAATATATTTATCATATAATCATAATATTCATCACATATTCCATCCATCCATCTTCTTTATAATAATACACAAAAAGTGCGCGGTTAAACAAAATAAATTCCCTCTGCGCTGCCTTTCTCGCTACAGAATGCGATATTTCGATTTTCGTGTCATGGTTGTCGTAGTCCGTCAAACAACAACAACATGCATTTTAAAGGCCATTTTCCCTGCTAGAGCGGGGGTTAGCCTTGCGGTCCCCATGACAATCTTCTCCATTTTGCCCTATTTTCTGCATCTCTCCTTGTTAAGCCCCTTGCCCGCATTTCTTCTTCCACCATCTTTAGCCAAGTCTTTCTCGGTCTTCCCCGTCTTCTACTTCCTTCTACATTCATTTCCATCACTCTTCTCAACCAGTCACTTTCATCCTTCCTCAACAAATGACCAAACCATCTCAACCTGTTCCTCTTCACAGCATCAATCACAGGCTCTATTCCCATCATCTTTCGCAATTCATCATTTGTCTTCCTCTCTCTCAACGATACTCTGCACATCCGTCGAACCATTCGCATTTCCACCCTTTCCAACCTTCGTTGCTGCTCTACGTTCATTACCCATGTCTCGCTCCCATAAATCATAACACTTCTCACACATGCAGCATACACCTTTCCCTTCAGCTTCAACGACATTCCCCTCATCATCAGCACGCCACTCAATTCCCGAAACTTCTTCCATGCACATCTCACTCGAGCAACCGTTGCCGAGTCTGATCCACCTTCTCCATTCAGCATGTCTCCGAGGTAGCAAAATGTTTTCACACCTTCCAGCTTCACGCCGTCTCCAAGATCCAACTCAACATTTCCTCCATCTGCAGCTCCCTCTGTGCACACCTTACATTTGAATGTAGCTGCCACACTGGTTAATGACCCTCTCAGATCACTACATTTTTGATGAACCCACTCAGCGCACATTGTACACTGAATGGAGTTCACTCCGACACCCTTCCTACACACAGCACAGGGCCACTTCCCAGTTCTTTCCACCTCACCACATGCTTTACCACTTGCCATCACCTTCGTCTTTCCGATATTCACCTTCAGACCTTTTGTCTCCATACATTCCTTCCACGTGTTCATCTTTTCCTTCAGTCCATCCATACTTTCCGCAATCAACACCAGATCATCTGCATACAACAACTCCCACGGTAAACCCTCCTTTACGTTCTGAGCCAGCACCTCCATCACAGCTACAAATAGTAGTGGACTTAGTACCGACCCCTGATGCACTCCCACCTTCACCTCAAACTCACCACTGTTCCCGTCCTTCGTCCTTACAGCTGTGCGCGCTCTTTTGTACATTGCCATCACTACTCTGATCAACCATTCCTCCACTCCTAACTTCCTCAATGCCCATGTCAATACTTTGCGTGGAACCCGGTCGAATGCTTTCTCCAGATCAACAAACCCAAGAAACAACTTCTTCCTCTTCTCCATGTACTTCTCCTGCAACTGCCTCACAATGAAAAGCACGTCTGTCATTCCTCTTCCTGGCATGAATCCAAACTGCATTTCGTCGATCTTCACTTTCTTCCTTATACTCCTCTCCAACACCCTTTCCAATACCTTCATTCCATGCTCCAATAACTTTATCGCTCGGTACGAGCCACACTCCAGAGGGTCACCTTTCCCCTTGTATAGAGGGACGAGGGTACTCAGTTCCCAATCCACTGGAATGCGGCCTTTTTCACCACCAGATTACAGATCTCTGTCATTCTCTTCACACCCCAACTTCCTGCTGCCTTCAACATATCTCCCACAACTCCCGTCGGCCCTCCCGCTTTTCTACTCTTCATTGCTTTTATCGCTTCCTCAACTTCCTTCTCAGTTATCTTCTCTGCCAGTCCTAAAACTGGGTTACTCTCTATGTTGCCATCCCATTCATTCTCTGTATTCAACAGCATTTCCATATATCTTTTCCATCTTCCTTTAATTCCATCTGGGTCGACAACGATTTGTCCCACTTCATCCTTCAAGCAACTCACCCCCATCACATCACACCTCTCTTTCGCTATCTGCTTTGCAATCCTGAATACTGCTTTCTGACCCTCTTCCGAATCCAAGCGTTCTCCGAACATTTTCCTACATGCCTCCTGCGCCTTTGCTACCTCTTTCTTTGCAGCCTTCTTGGCTGCCTTATAACTTTCATGCTCTGCTGTTTCTGCTCCCGTACCCTTCGCCTTCTGCCACTCCTTGAACTTCTTCCTCTTCTCCTCAATCCTCTTTCCAACTTCATCATCCCACCACCATGTTTCCGAGTGCCTCGGTGGTCCTTTTGTCCATCCACATACCTCACCAACAGCTCCCGACAGACTAGCTTTCATTGACATCCAACCACTTTCAAGCTCAACCACATCATCCTCGACCCTACTCAGCCTCTCTTTTAATGCCTCCCTTACTGTCGCCTCGTTCAACCTCCACACCTTCATTCTCGGTTGGTACTTCATCCGCCGAGCTCTCCTCGCACCTTTCACCCTTACGTCACAGACAACCAAGTGGGGCTGTGAAACAGCCTCCTCCCCCGGGATCACCTTTGTGTCCCGTAGGTGCCCCCTATCTCGCCGACGCACCATCAGGTAGTCAACGGTTGTCGTCGACCCACCTGACGTGTATGTAACAAGCTTATTATCCTCTTTCTGGAACTGAGTATTACAAATCAACAAATCAGCTCCATAAGCAAACTCCAAAATCCTTTCACCTTCTCCATTTCTCACACCATATCCCTAACCCCCATGAACTCCATCAAAACCATCCATACTCCTTCCCACATGTCCATTTAGGTCTCCTCCTACCACAACAACTTCCTCATCTTTCACGTTTTCCATCAGCTTCTCTATCGCACACCAGAACTTGTCCTTCTCTTCATCGCTTCGACCAACCTGCGGAGCATATCCTGAGATGACGTTCACCAAGAGCAAGAGCTAGGAGGGGGTGGTGGTGGTCGATTCCAAGGGATCTGGGTGATATTTAGTATTGTAGGAGGGGGTGGTGGTCGACTCCAAGGGATCTGAGTGATATATAGTATTGTAGGAGGGGGTGGTGGTCGATTCCAAGGGATCTGAGTGATATATAGTATTGTAGGAGGTGGTGGTGGTCGATTGTGAGGGATCTGAGTGATATTTAGTATTGCAGGAGGAGGTGGTGGTGGTCGATTGTGAGGGATCTGAGTGATATTTAGTATTGCAGGAGGAGGAGGTGGTGGTCGATTCCAAGGGATCTGGGTGATATTTAGTATTGTAGGAGGGGGTGGTGGTCGATTGTGAGGGATCTGAGTGATATTTAGTATTGTAGGAGGGGGTGGTGGTCGATTCCAAGGGATCTGGGTGATATTTAGTATTGTAGGAGGGGGTGGTGGTCGATTCCAAGGGATCTGGGTGATATTTAGTATTGTAGGAGGAGGTGGTGGTCGATTCCAAGGGATCTGGGTGATATTTAGTATTGTAGGAGGAGGTGGTGGTCGATTGTGAGGGATCTGAGTGATATTTAGTATTGCAGGAGGAGGTGGTGGTGGTCGATTGTGAGGGATCTGAGTGATATATATAGATAGTCGCGCGGCAAGGAACATCACGTGATCGCTCTGAGCGATCGATTGCAACTCTGCGTCCTGTCGTGGCCGTGGCCAACGTGGCCTCATGCTCCCAGGTGATTGGCTAACTCGAGCTCGAGAGAGCCATAATGCGCTACGTTATGGCAAAAAATATGAATCTAAAGATGAAAGGGAAAAAAACCTATGTGGTGTGAATGGCAATGTTCGTCGCTTAAATGTGAAAAAAGGCAATTGCTTTTCGCTCTGAAATACGTGCGAACACGTAACTGAGTTAATGGCGGCAGGGAACATCACGTGATCGCTCTGAGCGAATCAGCGCGCTGCTCTGCGACCGGTCAGATTCTGGTCATAATATTTCGCGCTGAGATAAAAATATGGTAAAAGCATATTATGAAATAAATTTTTAGGTCAGCCATGTTCGTCCCAGGCTCAATGGCCATGTCTGTGCCAAATATCAAGTACGTGAGCCTCTCCATTTAGGAGTCTATTGGTAACATTACATACACACACACACAAACTGTGTTTTATATATATATATATATATTTATATATATATATATATATATATATATATATATATATATATATATATATATATATATATATATATATATGTAGGAGCTATGCTTCAACGTAAATCGAAAGAATGGACGCGACAAAAAGCTGGAATTCGTCCGAGTTTGTTTATTGTGTCAAATCAACTCGGGTACTCTGAAAAGCCCGTTTATCGGGCAGCAATATATATACACATTATCCCGGAGCGTTTGCCCGGGAAAGGCGAGAGGGGGCGTGCCCGGGCGTCCTGGACGAGGCCTGGCAAGTCGAGAGCGGGCATGCCCGGGCGTCCCGGACGAGGCCTGGCAAGTCGAGAGCGGGCATGCCCGGGCGTCCTGGGCGAGCCCGGCATGGTGATCGCTCCGCGTCCTCGGTAGGTGCAAGGCGATTGTGTATACCCAGCGGTAGCCGCTACACACGTCCCCCCAGAATCGACTTGCACCGGCAGGGTCAATTTAAGAGGGGTCCTGATGACCCGGCTGAAGCGACCCCTGGCGGGTCGTGGGGGAGGGTCCGGTGTGGTGGTGGGCAGTCGAGTGGGGGGCACCGTGGACGGGGGGCGGCCTCGCCATGGCGGAAGCGCCAACCGTGGCGGTTGGTCGATGTCCACGTGCGCCGGCTTGAGGCGGTCCACCGCAATCCGGTCCGACCTGCCGCCGATGTCGATGACGAACGACTTGTCGTACCGTCGCAGGACCCGGAAGGGCCCGTCGTACGGCGGCCGGAGTGGCCCCCGATGTGCGTCATGACGTACAAAAACGTACTCCGCTGTGCGAAGCGCTGGGGGGACGTAGGACTGGGGGTCACCGTGGTGGGACGTTGGCACGGGGGCAAACCGTCGGGCGGTGTCTTGGAGGTCCGAGCGCTGGTGAGCTGCAGACGTAGCGTCGGGCACGAATTCGCCCGGGACGCGTAGCGCCTGGCCGTAGACAAGCTCGGCGGTGGATGCCCGGAGGTCCTCCTTGGGGGCCGTGTGGAGGCCCAAAAGGACCCACGGCAGCCGGTCGGCCCAACCGCCGTCCTGAAGGCCAGCCATGAGCGCGGCCTTCATGGAGCGGTGGAATCGCTCGCACAACCCGTTGGCTTGGGGGTGGTAGGCCGTAGTACGGTGGAGCTTGACCCCCAGGTTGCGGGCGACTGCGCCCCACAGCTCGGAGGTGAACTGCGGTCCGCGGTCCGATGAGATGTCTGCCGGTGCGCCGAAGCGGGCGAACCAGGTGGCGATGAAAGCCTGCGCCACGTCGGCGGTGGTGGTGGAGACGAGGGGAACGGCCTCCGGCCACCTGGTGGTCCTGTCCACCATGGTGAGCAGGTGTGTGAAACCCCGTGATGGGGGGAGGGGGCCCACCAGGTCCACGTTGACGTGGTCGAAACGTCGTTCAGGCACGGTGAACGGTGCCAGCGGGGCCTGGGTGTGTCGGTGGACCTTGGCCTGTTGGCAGGCTGTGCAGGTGCTGGTCCAATCGCGGACGTCCCGTCGAAGGCCGTGCCAGACGAATCGCGCCGACACCAGCTTCTGGGAAGCTTTCCGGCCCGGGTGGGAAAGGCCGTGGAGGGAGGCGAAGATGCGGCGTTGCCAGGTAACGGGCACGATGGGGCGAGGCTGGCCTTGGGAGACGTCGCAGAGCAGGACAGTGTCCGCGAAGGGGATGTCGGCCAGGCGGAGGCCCTTGTCCGCCGCCCGGAGGGCTTGCACCATGGTGTCGGTGGTTTGGTCCGCCGCCATAAGCGCGAAGTCCACGCCGAGGTGGACCGCGTTCGCGCAGGCCCGAGAACGACAGTCGGCCACGGCGTTGTCTTTGCCGGCGACGTGCCGGATGTCCGTGGTAAACTCCGACACGGCGGAGAGGTGGCACTGTTGGCGGGTCGACCACGGCTCCGTGACCTTGGCCATTGCGTAAACCAACGGCTTGTGGTCGACGAACGCCGTGAAGGGTCGGCCCTCCAGGAGGTGGCGGAAATGGCGAACGGCCAGGTGTAGACCGAGGAGCTCACGGTCAAACGTGCTATATTTGAGCTCGTTCGGCCAGAGTTGCCGGCTGAAAAACGCGAGTGGCTGCCAAACCCCGTTCACCCATTGCTCATGTACGGCGCCCACCGCGTAGTTGGAGGCATCCGTGGTGAGGGCGATGGGAGCGTTGAGCACCGGGTGAGCGAGCAGTGTTGCGTCGGCGAGGGCCCGCTTTGAGCTTTTAAAGGCCGCGTCCATTGCTGCGGACCAGACGACGTCGTGCTTGGCCGGCTTGCCCCAGAGGGCTTCGTAGAGGGGCCGCATGAGTTGAGCAGCGCGGGCACGAAGCGGTGATAGAAATTCACCATTCCCAGGAATTCCTGCAGGGCCTTTATGGAGCGGGGACGCGGAAACGTGGTGATGGCCTCGACCTTGGTTGGCAGCGGGACGGCCCTGTTCTTGGTGATGTGGTGGCCCAAAAAATCAACGGCCGTCGTGCCGAAGTGGCGTTTGGCCGGGTTGACAATGAGGCCGTGCTCGCTGAGGCGCCCGAACAGTGTTCGGAGGTGGAGGAGGTGCTCGGCCCGGGACGTGCTGGCGACGAGGATGTCGTCCAGGTAAACGAAGAGCAACGGCAGGTCGCGCAGCACGCCGTCCATCAAGCGCTGGAACGCCTGAGCCGCGTTCTTGAGGCCAAACGGCATTCACAGGAATTCGAATAAGCCGAACGGCGTGATGACGGCCGTTTTTGGGACGTCGGCCACCCTGACAGGTACCTGGTGATATCCCCGTATTAAATCGATCTTTGAAAAAATGACGTGTCCTGCCAAACGGGCGGAGAAGTCTTGGATGTGCGGGATCGGATACCTGTCGGGGGTGGTAGCGTCGTTAAGGCGGCGGTAGTCGCCACATGGGCGCCAGCCGCCCCCTGGTTTTGGGACGATGTGTAGTGGCGAAGCCCACGCGCTATCGGAGCGCCGCACGATGCCGAGGTGTTCCAAAGCATCGAACTCGGCTTTGGCCACGGCGAGCTTGGCTGGGTCGAGGCGGCGGGCTCTGGCGTAGACCAGCAGGCCCGTGGTTGGTATGTGGTGCTCGATCCCATGTCGTACTGCGACGGCCGAACACGTCGGCCGCGTGAGGGCCGGGAACTCCGTGAGCAGGCGAGCAAACCCGTTCGCCGCCGGGAGGGCGCATGCCAGCTCGGTCGGGGCGGAGCTGCTCAATGTGCATGCCAGGGAGCTGAAGGTCTCGGCGTTGATGAGGCGACGCCGTTGGACGTCCACCAGCAGTCTGTGTGCGCAGAGGAAGTCGGCGCCTAGCAGAGCCATGGGCACGCTTGCGGTTACAAAAGTCCAATTAAAGCGTTGGCCGCCGAAGCAGAGGGTGACGTTGCGCAGGCCGAAGGTGCGGATGGCCGATCCGTTGGCCGCAACCAAGGAGGGGCCACAAACCGCGGACTGCCTGTCCTGATCGGAGGCGGGTATGACGCTCAGTTGGGCGCCGGTGTCACACAGGAAGCGCCGTCCGGACGCTTTGTCCGTGATGAAAAGTAAGTTGCCCGTGTGGCCGGCGCTCATGGCTGGTAATGAACGCCGGCCCGGCCGTTTCTCGGCTTGCCGAAGGTGCACGGGGTTCGGCATGTCCGGGCCTTCTGTCCGAACCTGGCATGATAATAACACCATGCCTGGTCAGGTGGAGGCTCCGGTCGTCGTGCTGGAGGTGGTCGGCGCGGCGTAGCGGCCGCCAATTGCGTCGGCAGTTCGGTCGTCGACCGTGCTGGGTGCTCGGGCGCCATGGGCGTTGCTTCGGATGGCGGTGGGCTCCAGGTCGCTGCTCCAATGCGTTGGCCTGCCGCGGAGATCTTGTCAGCTTCCCTGGCGAGGGCGCGGGGATCCGTGATCGTCGTGCTTGCCAGGGCGAGGCGTACCGGGCTAGGCAGCTGACGGAGGAACAGCTCCCGGAACAGGAATGCCGGAGAGTGCTCGCCGAGCAGCGAAAGCATGTAGTCCATTCACTCGGACGGGCGCGTGTCACCGAGCTCGGGCAGGTCGAGCAGGCGCCGTGCGCGTTCCGCTGATGAGAGGGCGAAAGCGTCGAGGAGGAGCTTTTTAATCGCGTTGTATTTGTCAGCGGCTGGCGGGCTCTCGAGGAGGCTCAGGGCGCGGGCCGCAGTGGCTGAGCTGAGTGCTGCTACCACATGGTGGAAGCGGGTGTCGTCGGCCGTGATGCCTCGCAGGGCGAACAGGGAGTCCGCCTGGGTGAACCAAACCGCTGCGTGAGCCTCCCAGAAGGTAGGCAGTTTGAGGGCAACAGCCGTGTCCATGTCGGGTCACCAATGTAGGAGCTATGCTCCAACGTAAATCGAAAGAATGGACGCGACAAAAAGCTGGAATTCGTCCGAGTTTCTTTATTGTGTCAAATCAACTCGGGTACTCTGAAAAGCCCGTTTATTGGGCAGCAATATATATACACATTATCCCGGAGCGTTTGCCCGGGAAAGGCGAGAGGGGGCGTGCCCAGGCGTCCCGGACGAGGCCTGGCAAGTCGAGAGCGGGCATGCCCGGGTGTCCTGGGCGAGCCCGGCATGGTGATCGCTCCGCGTCCTCGGTAGGTGCAAGGCGATTGTGTATACCCAGCGGTAGCCGCTACATATATATTGTTGCGGAGATGAGGACTGTATTTTTTTGATTGTGTGCTGTATTATTATTATTATTGTTTATTCTGCGCCCCCTGCCTCCGGAGCTGTGTAAAGGTGAAAGGGCATCCCATAATTAGTCCACAAGCATACACGTCAGCCAAATAATAGAATACCCCTGTTTGATAGTTATCTCTTATTCTGTGTTTTAGAGTAAGGCTGTGTCTCCCATTAATTGAAGTACTCCATTGCACCAGTGAAAGAGAATAGATCCCCTTTCATTCCCATCCCCAAAATCTCCATTTCCTTTTACATCCCCTCTCGTGATTGCCAACCCTCGATTGCCAATTACCTCCCCTCCAATAACCGCCATTGACCACGAGGCAGGGTCGGAGAAGAAAGGCGTGTCTCCACCTCGTCATAGAGGGGAAGAGGGGCGTGCCCGCCCGTCGTCATCAAGGGCGGAGCGAGAGGGTCGCGTGACCAACCAGGGCCGAGGTGAACACACCGATGGGCGTGTCAGGAAGGCCGGCGGCTTGATCGCTGGAGGCGCTATAAAAGGCGCGCACGCAAGAGTCGTGAGTTGGTCGTCAAGAGAGAGAGTCAGTCAGTGGAGTCGGTGGTCAGTTGGTTGCGTTGGTTGCGGTGAGGAGTCGGTGGTGGTGGTCAGTTGGTTGCGTTGGTTGCGGTGAGGATTCGGTGGTAAAGAGTGAGTGGACCAAGAAAGAGTTGAGGGTTTGGACCAGACGAGTCGGACAAGGCCTGGCAAAGCACGCGACGTCCACAGCAGCCACAACAGCAGCTTGGGGGCCTGAACGGCGGTTTGGAGCAGGGCCGTGAAGGAACGGCGGCTGCTAAACGCGCCGGTTGTGCTGCAGGACCCCCTTGGACCTTCCTCTCCCTCCAGCCATCAACCTCCTGCCTTTCCACCCTTCTTGTGTACGTGAGTTTGTTTTGTTTGTTCTGTCCCTGGGTTAATTAAGTCTGTATAAGCTAGTATTTGCACTGTGTCACCTGCGTCTTATGTGTTGTAAATAAACTTGATTGCTCCTTTATTGGCTTGTGTGTGTACAATAAATCCAATTACTCTTCTGTCCGTCTTCTCGTTTTATTCCTTTTCCTTTTTTCCTTCTCTTTCGGTCGCTTTAGAGGTTTCCCGATTGAATATCTGTGGTGCGATCTGGTCAACGTCGGGTGGAATCGGGCCAATTGGGGATCCTGTAACGGTCGCGGTTGGACCATCCGCTCGGCCCATCATAACATCTAAACCGCGATCCGTAACAATTGGTGTCTGGGAGTGGGATTCGAGGCCCGAACCAAATTTTTAAAACGTCTAGAAAAAATTTGGTCAAAATTACGAGCTGACGAAATTTTGTTGTTTTATAAAACCCGAATTTTGAGATCGCGCCATGGACAATCAAGGCGATCGGATGTCGGTGGGGGAGATAGACGGGTTAGGGGTAACCCAGGACTTCGGGGAAGAAAGGGAAGAGGAGAGCAATGAGGTGGTTGAGGGTGTATCAGGTGCACAAAATGGCGGCCTCGCGCACATGGTTATTGTGGCGCCAAATTTAGCCACGCCCGTGATCGTAGCAGCGCCGCCGATGGATTGGGGCCTTTTTATGATCCAAATGAAGGCCCTTATGGATGCTCAGAGTGAGCAAATAAGGGCTCAGAGTGAGCAATTGGGGGTAATGGGGGGCAAAATGGGGGGCAAAATGGGAGAAATGGGGGAAAGGCTAGAAGCTAAATTTGAGGGGTTAGACAATGGGATAAAAGGGGTGAAACATGGGTTAACGGGGGTAGAAAACAGAATGGCCGCTCAAGAGAATCAAATGGAAGGGATGAAAAAGGGGTTAGAGGGGTTAGAAAACAGGATGGAAGGCAAATTGCGGGAGATAGGGGAGCAATCCGCCCGATAAATTAAACAAATGGGAGAGCAGATAGAGGAGGTAAAAATCGGGGTAGAAACCAAATTGGATGCTCAGAGGGATGAATTGGGACAGATGAGGGTGGCATCTACAAAGGAGATGGAGGAGATGAAAGAGGAGATACGACGAGGTGTGGGTGAGGAGGTTTCGGGGCTACGCGAGGAGGTAAAGCGAGGTGAGAAGCGTATGGAGAAAGAGGTGAGAAATAATACGGCGAGGTTACAAGGGGGCATAGAGGACCTGACGGAGGAGGTGGAACAGCTGACAGAGGGACAAACGGAGTTAGTGGAGCAGGTTCAAAGGAACACTGCAGTACTCGGAGGGTTAAAGACGACACAAAAAGAAATAAAAAATGACTTGATAGCGACACAGAGGCAATGTCAGATGGTACGTGAGGAACTGACAATGAGGGTGGACGAGGTGACAGAGATAATGGAGACAAAGGACCGGCAGGTGAGGATGCACATAGAGACGGTCACGGTAGCCTTAGAGGACGAACTTGAGGAGACGCACCGGGAAATAAAAGAGGTGAAGCAAAAATTAGAGGAAGTGGAAGAAGAGGTGAGTGAAATTAAGAAGAGACGGACAGAAACTAAAAGAGAAATCCAGGAGGAGGTGATGGAATATGTGCAAGGTCGGTGCTCAACTCATAATGTGATTCTCACTAACCAAATAAAAAGTTTGCAGGTGGCAAAGGAGGTGCGACGACGAGGTACGGAGGTGAGTGGCAATGTATATGATGTGAGGGGAGATTCAGTCGGCTTGGGGGTTGATTTAGACCCGGGTGTTCGTGAAAGGCCGGTGGTGAAGTGTGTGACAGGTCAGGTGTGCGAAAAAAGAGGTGTGCGAGAATGTCCGACCATGGGGTGTGTGAGGAAAAAGTGCGCGCCGACCAGTGAGTGTGCTGTCGAGAGTGAGTCGGTCGTAGCGCGTGTGCGAGGGGGTACATGGAAGCGCGGTGTGGTGAGTGTTACGGAGGAAGTAACGAAAAAGTGTGCGCAAGAGGATGCGCGAGAAAGGTGTGTAACGGACAGGTGCATGAGGAAAGAGTGTGCTGTCGAGAGTAAGGGCGAGTGCGCTGTCAAGAATGGAGGTGAGAGTAGTGAGAGTGACACGGAGCGTGAGTTGGTTGTGACAGGTGAGCGAGGAGGTACACCTGGAATGGTAGAGCGTGTGTGGGAATGCACACTTGAGTTGGTCGTGAGGCACGTGGTTGGGTGTGCGGTTGAGAGCACACCTGTGATTGTCACAGAGGAGGTGACCGAGGAAGGGGCGCGAAGAGGTGTGTTGGTGAGGTGTGCGACCAACAAATGTGTGCCAAAGTGTTCGGTGGTCAGGTGTGTGACCAAGGCTGGGAGTGGAATGAGTGTACCTGGGTGTGTAAGAGAAGGTACGACGAGGAGCATGGAAACAGCTGGAGGTATGAGCAAGAAAGGGGTAGCGTATGCATGTAAGCATCCAGGTGAGGCATCAACGGTAACCGGGTTAGCGGTTAGAGCGACTTATAGCCGAATCGGGCCCTCGGTGCGTGCCGGGCTTCGCGTGCCGCGAGGACCACCTGGGATCCGAGCCGCGGCGGGTTCGAAAGGACCGCCGTACGCGATCCACGCTGGGCCTCGCTTGGAACGGCCGCGTCCGTGCTCCACTAGGCGGAGCGGGCAGCCCGATAGGAAGGGTCGTCATGGCGACCACTTTCTATTGAGACGTGCCGGCAGGTCGAGATCGGGACATTGGATGGCTCCACGCCGAGGTGGTGCGTGGGATCTCGGCCCGGGTAAGCCCCCGCCCCTGCCCCGAATGCGGGACGTATCCAGCCGCTGGCACAAAACGACCCGCGTTCATTGCTCGGCTGTACGAAGCCGGGCTGTAGACGTGAATTGGCGCACCGAGAGGATGTAATAAGTATACGGGTGATGAGGATAGTGTTTTGGTCCCGAAATTAGAAAAAAAAAAAGCAAAATTTGATGATTGGTACGGTGATTAGCAGTAAAGGACAAATTTTTGATTTGTTGAATTTGAACGAGCGAAATTGATAGTAGGACCTCCCCGATGTGGTGGGATGGCAAATCCACCATCCCTCACAGACGGGGGGCAAATGCGCTATAGATTATGGGGTGTATGGCAGTGAAAACTAGCCCGGGTGGGTTAGGATATCGTGTGTAGGGATCTAGCGAAGATGCCATTAGGTAACGTTAAGATTAGTTAGTGACAAGGATACCTGTAGTGGGGACGCAGGTAGATTAGTGTGGATGATAATGATGTGGGAGCGCAATAGTTTAAAGGGACGACTGGGAAGCGCAAGTTTCAGAGGGGAGTAGTTAGCTGAGATGATGCCGTGTGTTTGAAGATTGAACAGGTGTGATTGAACAGGTGTGATTGCACAGGTGTGCAACTGAACAGGTGTGTGGAGCAGTGTATGAGTGAGTGATGGTGATGTGTGTTGTGTTGACCAACTGGTCCAGGAAGAGGAGGAGGGTGCAGGTGGCACCAGGTATGATTGCACAGGTGTGCAACGACAGGTGAATGGAGGACAGGTGTATGGAATAAATGGTATGGAGTATTGGAATGGATGGTCCTGGAGTGAGTATGGTGGAAATTGTGGAGTGGAGTGGAGTGGATGGTGCGAAGGTGTGAATGGGGGAAGAGTGGACCCCCATCACGGATACCCGGGGCGGGTAGTGTAAGTGTTAGGTAGAGGGTACAGGTAAATTGTGGTTGGATATTGGCATCTGTGGTGCGGGGGAAAGAATGGTCTTTGGATGGGTGCATTAGTGTTGTGGAAATGGCTGGGCGTGTAGCCTGTTAGTGTGTGTAGTTGGTTTGGGCACTCCACCACTGTGAGGATGTCGGCCAGGTGAGGCCGCAGGTGGGCTCTGGGAGCCGGCAGTAGTTGTTGTGGATGGGGCCCGAGGATCCGGAGGCCGGACCCGGGTAGCCCAGTGCCAGAGGGCACCGAGTGGGGTGACAGAGCCTGGAGGGGCTTTCCCCAGTTAGTTAGGTTAGGGTGAGGAGCTAGGTAAGCTCGGGTGGCAACTGCAGTGGTGGAGGTGTGCAGGTGGGTAGACCTGCTGGGAGAGCTACACGTCGCCGCCCAGAAATTGTGCGAGGGCACCGGGAGATGAATCGGGGGAGTGAGACCCCAAACTGAGAAGCACCACAGTTTGGTCAATGGGAATTGGTTTTTAGAACCCATGGTGTAAGTGGCCAATGGATTGGCAGGGAAAGACCCCGGGTAGTGTAAAGTGTGTTAAAGTCATTTAGAGGATAGGTAGGATTGGAGTCTCCTCGCACCATCTGCATCCACTCACCTGAGGTGACAGGTACTCCACGCCATGCCATGTTTTGATTATTTTTTTATGATGCAAATGTTTGGATTGTGAGACGCATCATGACGTGGGTGTGACATTGTGCTTGATGTTCCATCTCTGCCTCCTTATGAGGATTGATGATGAATTTGGTGATTGCAAATTTTGAAGTAGAGGGATTGTGGAGACGAATTTGGTATAGGAGAAATATGGGGAAGACGTGACAGTAGTGACGAATTTGTAAATGGGTAGATTTTGTAAATATGGGGTAAGGGCAAGGGTAGTGTAGGTGACAGGGGGGGTGACGTACGGTAGGGACGAGCTTTCTCACTTCGCCCTCCGTACGCATTTCGCCTTGCATTGCCTCATTGATGTGTACCCTTGTGACCTTACCCCTCGCTCATTTGGCTTTCCCCTTTTGTCTCCCACATGACCTGTGCGCCATTGGGCGCCGAGGGGAGCGTGCGTGGGTCGGCCATTGTGCGCCCGAAATTCCCAGAACCAGCTGTCTGCATCGATGCACCACATTATGGACCACATGTCAGTGGCCGAGCACCACTTATGGACCCCATGGGTTGGGGCATGGCCCCTCTGCTGGAACCGGCCATGAGGGCCCGAAATCTTGCTGGCGGACCTTGGCCACAGGGCACCGATGCCCCACAGGTGAACCACACTCGTCGGCCCTGTGGGCCATAAATAAAATAAAATAAAAAGGACACATTGGGCACACTTTATTGCAAATAGGCCGCCAGTAAGAAAATGAAAGAATGACAACATCTGGAAGACCAAATAATAATAACCAGCAGAGGGAGCCGAAGAGCAAGAGATCACCTGCAGGGTTAGGGGTTGTTGATTTATTTTTTATTCTTGAACAGTGATGACTGCACCGATTGGTGCTTGGGTGTGTATTGGTGCGTTTTTGGGTGCTTTCATGGTGCATTGATGCAGAGCAGACTGTCTCCCCCCCAGAAAGAACAATCACAGGTCCTGGGTTAGTCTTGTAAATAAAAGTAGCGTCAAGTGTAAATAATGCTCCCCACCGTCAGTGTATAGTTTGAAGACCATTCCGCGATTCGGTTAACTGTGGGCGTAAGTCTGTTAGGCAGGGTGCAATGGAGCAGCGGGACACATTTATTTATGTTTTAAAACTGTCGCACTCAGGGTCAGGTTAAAAGTAGAGGGAACTACACCTACGTGTCACACTAAATAAAAGTTGTAGGCCCGGGACGTGCCTAAGAGGAGGAGGGTGCAGTGTTGCGGAGATGAGGACTGTATTTTTTTGATTGTGTGCTGTATTATTATTATTATTGTTTATTCTGCGCCCCCTGCCTCCGGAGCTGTGTAAAGGTGAAAGGGCATCCCATAATTAGTCCACAAGCATACACGTCAGCCATATAATAGAATACCCCTGTTTGATAGTTATCTCTTATTCTGTGTTTTAGAGTAAGGCTGTGTCTCCCATTAATTGAAGTACTCCATTGCACCAGTGAAAGAGAATAGATCCCCTTTCATTCCCATCCCCAAAATCTCCATTTCCTTTTACATCCCCTCTCGTGATTGCCAACCCTCGATTGCCAATTACCTCCCCTCCAATAACCGCCATTGACCACGAGGCAGGGTCGGAGAAGAAAGGCGTGTCTCCACCTCGTCATAGAGGGGAAGAGGGGCGTGCCCGCCCGTCGTCATCAAGGGCGGAGCGAGAGGGTCGCGTGACCAACCAGGGCCGAGGTGAACACACCGATGGGCGTGTCAGGAAGGCCGGCGGCTTGATCGCTGGAGGCGCTATAAAAGGCGCGCACGCAAGAGTCGTGAGTTGGTCGTCAAGAGAGAGAGAGTCAGTCAGTGGAGTCGGTGGTCAGTTGGTTGCGTTGGTTGCGGTGAGGAGTCGGTGGTGGTGGTCAGTTGGTTGCGTTGGTTGCGGTGAGGAGTCGGTGGTAAAGAGTGAGTGGACCAAGAAAGAGTTGAGGGTTTGGACCAGATGAGTCGGACAAGGCCTGGCAAAGCACGCGACGTCCACAGCAGCCACAACAGCAGCTTGGGGGCCTGAACGGTGGTTTGGAGCAGGGCCGTGAAGGAACGGCGGCTGCTAAACGCGCCGGTTGTGCTGCAGGACCCCCTTGGACCTTCCTCTCCCTCCAGCCATCCACTTCCTGCCTTTCCACCCTTCTTGTGTACGTGAGTTTGTTTTGTTTGTTCTGTCCCTGGGTTAATTAAGTCTGTATAAGCTAGTATTTGCACTGTGTCACCTGCGTCTTATGTGTTGTAAATAAACTTGATTGCTCCTTTATTGGCTTGTGTGTGTACAATAAATCCAATTACTCTTCTGTCCGTCTTCTCGTTTTATTCCTTTTCCTTTTTTCCTTCTCTTTCGGTCGCTTTAGAGGTTTCCCGATTGAATATCTGTGGTGCGATCTGGTCAACGTCGGGTGGAATCGGGCCAATTGGGGATCCTGTAACGGTTGCGGTTGGACCATCCGCTCGGCCCATCATAACATCTAAACCGCGATCCGTAACAATATATATTGTTACAGACGCGGCTTTTAGATGTTATATTGACCGAGCGGTGGTGTATTTACCCGCGTCCGAACAGTTACTCCCCGATTAAAACCCGATTCCACCCGACGTTGACCAGATCGCCCCACAGATATTCAATCGGGAAATCTCTAAAGCGACCGAAAGAGAATGAAAAGAAGAAGAAGAAGAATACGGAGGAAGAACAGATTTTATTATACACACACAAGCAATGGATGGAAGAAGCAGTAACACAGCGAATCGTTAACTTACACTATTCATTCTTACTTAACCCCAAGACAATGAGTAGGACAGGACGTTCACACTTACACAGGGGATATATGCAGGCAGGTAAGGCTTGAGATGGATTGCTTGAGAGGGAGGCAAGGTCGGGAGGCCGCAGTTCGCAATTCCTCGCGGTTTTGGCGGGAAACCCTCCGTCGTGTATCCGCTGAGGTAGACGTCACGCGCTGGTTCGGCACACCTGCTCCTCTTCTTGGGGTGTGGGGCCGTCTCCCTCCTTTCAGCGCGTCTCTCCAAAGCTGGTTTTCTTGCCGAGTACCTCTCCTCTTTGGCTTGGAGCGTTTCGCATCTCACCGCCTCTTGGTGCAGTCTCTTTGCTCATCTCCCAAGGCCTCTCCAAGTCATCTCTCAAGGCCTCTCCCAAGTCATCTCGCAGCTCATCTGGTAAAGCAGTCCCTTACAGTCGCTTTTATCACCTCGGGCGAAATCAAGCCGCCGGCTCCCAGGGCACGCCTACCGGGTCGCTCACCGCGGTGTTGATTGGCTGTTAGAGCTGGTTCACTCCTTCCCTCTTATGACGAGGTGGAGACACGCCTTTCTTCCCCAACCCTACCTCGTGGCCAATGGTGGTTTGAAGAAAACCGCCCAAAATGCGGAAGGCAATTGGAAGGGAGGTTTTGGGGAAATTGCAAGGGCCTACGCTTATTTTGTTTGATACAATGCAAAGTCAATCTAGTGGGAAAACACATATTTAGCCTACATGGAATAAGGAAATACACTATTTAAAAGATATATCGTGACCTGCGTGTAAGTTTCATGGAATTAACTAGGAGGCCGGCTACGACCATTATTTACATTACCAGGGTGTTACCGTACCTTTTGTAACGTTCACATTGTAACGTTTTCACATTCGTTACACTTCCTCCAAAATTGTTACACTTCTCAAAAACCGTTACACTTCTCAAATTCGTTACACACTTCTCAAAATCGTTACAATATATATATATATATATATATATATATATATATATATATATATATAATTATTGTCGTGTCGCTCGTGATTAAGATCACGGGCGGCAGATAGCCGAACAGTGTGCTTTAACTCTGAGGCGAATAAGCCGAAAATTGGCAGGTTTTTTTTGGCGCGTGCGGGATGGCACCAAAGTTCTTACCTACACGGACGAAAGCCATGGGGTTTATTCGTCGAACCCACAAACACAGAAAAGAGACAAGGAAAATCAACAATACAACAAATGAAAGGCAACAAATAATGGTTTCATATCTAGATGCAATATGCAATAGGATAAAAAAAAATGCAATACGATAAAAAGAATGTTGAAGTAAAATAACTATTTGCTACTTCGAGGGACCCTCCATGCTGACACAAAAAACACACGAAGGGAATGATAAGAGAAAATAAATTGCCTCGTTTCAAGCCGGCCGGCACTTAGCTTTGCATCCCAAGGTCGTTGAAAGATTTCCGCAGTACGAGGTTTCCCCACACCGCTCGCGCAGAAAGCACCCTGCCAATGGCGCCGAAACCCCACATGGAAAACGCCCAGGCATGGGCAAGCAGGCAGGATAGCCTTCTTTGGGTTGTTTGCGACCTCCTCTATCTCCGAAGAGCACCACCATCAACCAGCACCCCTCCTCCGACGTTGCAAAGGTTTACCAGCCCCACAAGTTCTCTTCACGTGCATGCACGAGACCAAGCGTGACCGTCCACCACAAAAGTCAACCGAGAGAGAGAGAGAGAGAGCAAGATACGCTTCCTCTTCTTTGTCGAACCTTCTCATTCGCTGATGTCATACGACCAATCGCAGAGCTCTGCCAAATCATTCCATGTTCGGGCTCGACAAATGACGAATCTCGGGGCGTGGTCTACCGGCCACGATAGTATCCACACCCCTCGTCCCACTCTAGTGGTGTGGCCTTGTTCCTTAGTCGGTTGGTGGGCGGGGTTTATTATACGATCATGAATGTTCGGCACGGTGGTTGTTGGTTAACGGACGGCGGTGATTTAATGGCTGGCCGAGTGAATATAAAAACAGAGGGAAAAATCACAGGGGAAGCACACACTGGGGAAATTATCTTTAAACCCTACCTAATTAGCATGTCCTCACCCCCTGTGTGAAAAACACACAAACAACCTTAAGCTCACAGTTTCCCTGCTTATGTACATCGAAATGTCTCCTACATGCTAATCTACACGGTTCTACCTCCTCTATGGTATGTCATCCCAACACCCACAAACATAACAATATATAAACCTTGTGTACTGGCAAGGTGAGGACTTGGGCACAAAAGGCACCAATAAAGCAATATGTGCCTTAAAAGGAAGCATCATGGGCCATTTGGCCAAGAGGTGCATGCCATAGTGGAGAAGTGTGCTGTGGAGTACTGGAGAAGGGCAGAGCGTTTACAACGTTTATGAGGTACTGCCTCATAGGGCAGGATGGCCTGAAAGATGGCACAGCTCACTGGCAAAGAGAGGGACCCGCAATGTATGAAGGCAGTCCTGAAGATGGTATAATCAGGGTATGCGCATTTGCGAGTTCAGTTTGAGATTTGGCTACTACTTCTCACATTGCTCTCTCTCTCTCTGCTTGGTTGCTCCTCGAGTTGGACCTTGATGGATACACGAATCCACCACCTCATCGCTATTACTCATTGCCATCATTTTCTTCCAACTTGTGCTACACTTTCACCCTGTGCCATAGCAGCCTGCACAATCACAGGTCATGGTACAGAAACACCAGCTCGTGCCTGCCTTAACCCTTTGAGGACCGACCACAAGCATTCTGAAAGTTATCTTCAGATACAAGTCCAATTATATTGTTGTGGATCTCCCGAAGCCCGTTCCCATTACAAAAGGGGGGGGGGGGGGGGGGGTTAAACCCCTTCTTTCCCCCTGGGTCTTTGGGTCCGCGACGCCGAATCTCCACTTCCGGGCAAACGTAAAAAAGTGTATCGGGACAAATTCGCACGTACCTTTAACCCACGCTGCCACAAAAGCGGGGATCGAACCTCGCACAAGCCATGCTTAATCGAGTACGCCCAAGCGGTATGCATATCACGTGACTCGTGCTGTTACTTTTATTGGAACCCGATTCGAGCAGTTTTATTCGTACCATGCGAAGCCAATGGATGGAAGGGACAGGGACGGTCAAATCAGAGGAAGAACACAATTTATTTACAATGTACAATGATTCAGAATGAAGGAGGAAAGGGGACACAGAGCAGAGCTTAATCAATCTTACTTAAGCCCAGACACGGGCCCACTCACGCACACGGGGAGAAGAAGAGAAGAATGTTCGCACGCCAAGCACGCTTCGCCGTCGGTCGCTCCGGGACAGCTCGCCCGGCGTGGCTCTCCGATGTTCACGGCACGTATCAGGTGGAGGCAGGCAGGAGGACATCGCGCGTCTGTGGCCCGGCGTGGGTCGTCCTCTCGAGTGCGCGATTAATACAGTGCAGAGCGCAGGGCACGGGAAAAGTTCGTGTACAATAGGCAATTCAATTCGCTTGTTCGGCAGCTCCACTTGCGTTCTCAAGCTCACCCCAACTCACTCTCACGGGGAACTGTAACTCGTCTCACAGGGAACTGTAACTCGCCTCACAGGGAACTATAACTCAGCACACGACTCTGACTCATCTCACGTCTCTCTCCTCAACCCGTACTCATCTCATGGGCTGCTCGACTCTCAACTCACCGGGGACTCTGGACTCAACTCTTTCTGAGGTGGGGGGGACTCAGAGCAGGGTTTTATGGCTCCACCCCGGCCCGACTCGAATGTTCCAAACCCTGCTTCTGTTCGTCTTGGTTAGCCACTCCCCTCGAGCCCTGATTGGCGGCTCGTGCTTACCGACCACTCTTCCTGCCGCACCTCCATTCGGCCTTGGTAGACTTGTTCAGGCCTGCCGCGTGGCATTTCAGCGCCAAAGGAACACTTAAGCTCACTGGCCTACTCAACGCAAAACTAAACACAGGAAAGGACTACGCTTACATTTACGAAGAAATAACTGAACTATCGCGAGGCTTCATGTTGTGGTGCATCTACCTATGAGGGGAATTAACCTTTATTCCAAAACCACAACAATATTATTAGTTTTACTGAAAAATTTCAAATATGAATTTAAATTCAAGAGTATCATGACAAAAAAATAAAAATACGAGGTTTTCCAATCACCAAAAAAGAGAAAAATGATGGAAATGACAAATACAGACTTGGCATTTAATATGGAATATTTTTTTTGTGGGGGTGAACTTACTTTTCAAGATGACTTAGAACCAAAAGTTCATTGGAATTATGTTGAAATTATTCTAGATTTTGTTAATGTGACCTTTAAAAGAAACAAAAACCACATTTGACATTTTGAAGCAAATAAATTGATCCTTGAAAGTGATGTAAACTGATATCGAACTCAATTCACGGACAGTACTGTGTTAAACTTCTGTACGTTTTCCAGAAGTATCTCTTTATTTTGCACATTAGCCAAAAAAATTTTCAACAAAAACAAAAGCTAAATTATGACTAGGATTACGGACAGTAAAATTACAGTTCAGTACTTCGTGTAACCCCCACAAGCATTCAGGAGAGCACGTACACGTCGAGGCATGCTTTTCACGAGACTTGCCAAGGTTTGGACAGGAACCGCTTGCCATGCAGTGACAATAGTCTGCTGCAATTCATGCACAGAGGTAAGCTGCTGGTTCAAGTTGTCGATTTGACGCGTTAATTCTGCCCACAAGTTCTCTATCGGATTCATATCCGGGGACATGGCAGGCCACTCCATATGCTCTACACCACGGTCAGCAAGAAAGTGTTGGATCATGCGAGCACGATGAGGCCGTGCATTGTCATCTTGGAAGACAAAGTTTCCTCGAAAGGCTGCACGAGCAAATGGAAGCAATGTTTCTTCCAGAATGACCCTGTACTTGAACTGGTTCAGGTTTCCATTCAGAACAACCAGGTCAGTTTTGCCCCCTGCATGAAAAGCAGCCCAAACGGTCACCCCACCACCTCCAGCTTGGACTCTTGGCACTATACAATCTTCGTTGTGGGCTTCATGCACTTGTCTGCGCACTCGGACGTGGCCATCTTGACGATAGACCAGAAATCTAGACTCGTCACTGAAGGTCACGTGATCACAGTGTCCTGGCTGCCATTGACGGTGCTCTCTGGCCCACTGCAATCGGCGCTGGCTGTGTTGTCTGGTCAGGCGTGGCTTTCTCAGGGGACGCCTGGCACGATAGCCTGCTTGAACCAGTCGTTGGTTGACTAGCCTTCTGGATACAGGCACATTTGTCAGTTGCTGCCACTCAGCCCTAAGCCGATTAGCTGACTTGGTACGGCCATTGCAGACTAACCGGTGCGGCTGGCGATCATCTCTCCTTGTGGTTCTGCGTGGACGTCCTGGCCTCGGTATTGGAGTAGGGACACCCCTCTGAGCATTTCGTTTCAGGATCTTTGACACCTGACCTTGAGTGATGCCATACTGCCGAGCAATAGCACGCTGTTTCATGCCAGAATTTCGTAAAGCCACCACTCCATGACAAACAGCATTGTCAAGTTGACGGACCATCTCCAGAGGAAGCGGCAATAACTTTTGTAGATGTGCAGCAGTTGTTTTCCACTAATACAGAATGCAACAACCCTTATATACCTGATTGTGAAGCCAATCATCAAATCTACCTGTCCTTACATTTTGTCACGCCACCTGTGATATAATCCTGTTGTTGACTTCTTGCTGCGAAAGACAATCAGTGACATGGTTCTTTCAACAAAGACATCACCGAAGGGTAAAAGAAACTCACCAGATTGATATACTGAGTTCAGAAAGTAAACCCAAGTCAAGAAAAAAAAAATTCCATATTAAATGCCAAGTCTGTAGTTCTTACCCAGTGTTAGTTTCAATGTTTGCCAATGTAAAAACATATAGTAATCTAAAATTGCAGGGTAAATATCAGAGATAAACCACTTTAAGGTTTAGGGATACATGTGTCCATTGGTCCTCAAAGGGTGAAGTCCCCACCTGCCCCCTTGTTAACAGTTTGAATCTGGTGTTGTCGGCGCCATTTGCTGGATTATTTATTTTGTACATAAGTGCGTGTGTTTTTTCCCCTTTCATCCCGATCTGTATATCGACTGCCAGATCTGCTCCAGTTTTTTAAATAATCTTAGCCATCCTTATTCCTGTATATAATTTAATACACCCTTTAATTATAAGAAACCTTTTCCCACCTTCCCACGTGTGAGCAACCACCAGTATCGACTTCATTTGAACGATCCTTGGGGATCGTAACTTGTTCAATAATTAATTCTAAATGCAGTAAATTCAAACATCGTTTGTTCACGTTAGCTGGGCCTCTGATGCAAAAATATATCCAACCACTCCTTTGTGGGTCCACTCCACCCACCCAATATCTTTACCCACTCCATTGTGGGTCCACTCCACCCACCCAATATCTCCACCCACTCCACTGTCCATTGTCTCAAAGCCAATACGAACCTTTGTGCTTAAGACAATACAAAACATAAAAATCGTTTGCTGCCTGTGTAATGTGGGCTAATAACGACATTTCATTTTGGGCGTATCATAGCTCTTACCTTGTATAGATTGAGTCAATAACAAACATGACCCATTTATCCCTGGGCAGAATAGCATTATGAAAGTCTTTAAGTGGTCTGCAGCATCCTGTATGGAGACCTGAACTACTTTACCTAAGAGTAAGACCAATATCGAATATCGCATCTAGGCATTATGCATTCCCTCTCCATCTAGGCATTCCCTCTCCCTCCCACAGATCTCTCGATGTCCCTGCCCTCAAATGTTGTGTTTGTGTCATTCCCCCTCTCTCCCCATCTTGTCTACCGCTCCCCATGTTATATGTTTTATGTGTCGGTTTGTCTTTCTGTGTGATTAATGTTAGCTCTTTCACGAACCTCGATCTTGTACACAAAAAAGAAAAAAGGAAAAAAAAGGCATTGCAGACAACGATCATTTGAAAAATGTCAGTCATTGTGTGCCGAATGGAGATTACATATGATATGCAAGTTTGTTATAAAAGTAGTTTTAAGTTGAATCGAGTTTCTAGTGAAAATGGGGGTGTATAATATACATCAGGAGAAAATCAAATTGAAAGATGACAAGAATGCAGTGTGGATACGGCACAGGCATGGTGGGCCAAACGGCCTCCTCCCATGCCGAAGTTTCCTTTTCACCCCAAAGCTAAGCCAGTTGCCTGCTCTGCAGGACCCATGAAACCAAGACTGAAGTCCTTATAGCCTCAGCAAAGGGCAGTAAGTTACCCGTCTCATCAGTGAGCAACAGGAATGTGACCGGCATTGCAGGGAAGCTCTATCAGCAGACAGGCCAGGGAGTCCAAGAGCCTACTTCAGACTGAATTGACAGTGTGAAACCAGATTGCTTTGACATAATGCACCGCTAATCAGCTTCACTGTGACAGACTGGCCATCTGCCAAGTGAATATGCCTTTGTTAAGGTTCCTGTGAAACTTTTCAACCCTTTCCAAGTTCTTACATCAATGCTTCAACTTCAATGGAATTTCCCTTCGACTTACTTTAGGTACCACTTCCAAAAGGACGGGAAATATCTTTGCTTTCATTGCTTTTGCATGCTTTGTGAGCTTCGTTTTAATTAGTGTACCTTATATTATCAACAAAAGGTTTGTTGTTGTTGTTGTTGTTGTTGTTGTTGTTGTTGTTGTTGTCCTTGAGTGGAACCAACATAGGCATTTGAAGTTGAAAAGAAAACACAGAACGAATCGCCAAATTGCTCAAGTGAGAAGGCGATTAGTTCAGTCTTCCTAAGATACGAAGCCATAAAACGACAATCTGGATGAACTTGGTCTCCAGAAGTGAAATGTTCATCTTAAAAAATAAATACCCATTCAAATTAGCGTTGCTCGATGTGTGGAATATTCATTGGAGAAATAGAAAGCAAGATGGAGTTTGTACAAAAAGAGAGCTCCAGTGGAATCAAGAGCACAAGATGAAGGCCTTGATGCCTGGAGGAGAAACCGCAGGCCGCACGCAGCTCCCCTGTGTGAGAAAGGGACAAACGATCCACAGCAACATGACAGATTTAGGACCCGGTGTTGCGATTGCCTGTGGATGGGCAGACAAGCTGTGCAGGGCGTTTAAAACTATGAAGGGGGAGTGCGAGCACATTTGGCAAATATGAGGAGGCAGAGGATGCTTTGCTCATTTGGTACCATTGGAAGTGGAAAGTGAAGACCGGGAAAAATCAAGAAAAGAAAAAGTACAGAGATTTACAAAAAGTCTTCCTGGTACTCCCACTGCTGCTGGCACGGAACCATGGTCAACAGGTATAGGATGACTGGACTAGTTTAAGAAGAAGAGTATTGGACGACTGGACAGCCTCCATCTCACATGACTGTTGTAAGAATATGCCAGTGAGGAAATGGTTGCAATGCAACCCTTTAATGAGGAGTTTGCTGCGTTATACACAGAGCGCTTGCCAGAACAGGTTTATGAGGTCAATGAGACGAAAAAATAAATGGAGGCAACAAGCGCAAGAAGATGAATGAACAGGAGGAGAGAGGACAGGGAAGGAAACGTAGCATACAAGTAAAAAAGGATGGATTAGGGGGGAATTAATTAAAGATACTGGAGAGTTCATAGAACATGATACCCCGTGCAGAATTTAGGTATGTGCAGTGCCGATAGAAAGTCTACACCCCCTTTCAAAATGTTCACCTTTTGTTGCCTTATAGCCTGGGATTAAAATGCATTAAATCAGACTTTTCCACCTTTATTTACACATCGTAACCCACAACTTCCAAGTGAAAACCAATTTCTACAAATTTCAGAAAATTAATTAAAAATACAAAACTAGAGTATCTTGCTTGGACAAGTGTCCACCCCCCTTATAATAGCAATTGTAAATTAGCTCAGGTGTAACTAATCACCTTCAAAATCACACATCACATTAATTGGCCTCCATCTATATATATAAAACACAGTGTGTGTGTGTGTGTGTGTGTGTGTGTGTGTGTGTGTGTGTAAGTAATGTTACCGATAGACTCCTAAACGGAGAGGCTCACGTGCTTGATATTTGGCATAGACATGGCCATTGAGCCTGGGACGAACATGGCCTACCTCAAAATATTTGACGAGATCCATATTTTTTATTCATATTTACCTCAGCGCATTTCAGCGAGGAACATTATACACGGAATCTCAGCCGGTGCCAGAGCAGCTCTCTGATTCGCTCAGAGCGATCACGTGATGTTCTATCCCTGCCGCCAGACCACTGAACTGAAAATATATAGAATGACCATTGCCATTCACACCACATAGGTGGAGATGCAGCTACCGGGCGCCATCTTGGTTGGCACTCGATGCTGGGCGATGGTGATTTCCGTCATGCGTTTGCACGTAATTCAGAGCGAAAAGCGATTGCGTTTTTTCACCTTTTGTGTGATCGTGTTTTGTGTTGATTTTTG
The DNA here is from genome assembly GCF_964187855.1 of Myxine glutinosa. Classification (NCBI taxonomy): domain Eukaryota; kingdom Metazoa; phylum Chordata; class Myxini; order Myxiniformes; family Myxinidae; genus Myxine; species Myxine glutinosa. The sequence continues at coordinate 180,622,348 of NC_136262.1, forward strand.
TCGATTTTGTGCGATATGAATGAAATGACTTTGAAACAGATGTGAAACGTCTTTCCACAACCCTTCCGTAACCGATTGGAGCAGTTTATTGCCGCACAAAATGGCATTTTAACAGTTGTCTGGCTTTTAAAATCTGGGACACGTTCAAAACAAACGAGATCCGCGAAGCGAGTTGGTCGAGTTGTGCTAACCAAGATGGCGACACGGCGGCTTCACTTTTCACGGAGTATGAGCGTTCTATATATTTTCAATTCAGTGCGCCCGACTCGCTCACGTACTTGATTTGTGGCATAGACATGGCCATTGGGCCTTCACGGTGTAATTTGTGCGAGGCTTTTGTCCTGTTCAATCAGAGCTTGAGTCGAGAGGGCGAATGTACGGGTTGGGAATTTATGGGTCTCCCTTCCCCCGCCCGGCAACGCCGGTACTGGAGGGCGTCACAGGATCGGTGAGTCTCCAAAATCCGCTTCGTGCTGTTGTTGCGAAGATGCTGGACGATGTCGCGATTGTTGTGCTGCTCTCCGACCATGAGAACTGCAACGTCATTGTTGACTGGCCCTCCCCCACCCCTCCCCCTCCCTTCCCCCTCCACCCTACCCCCTCCCCTTCTCCTCTCCCCCTCCCCCCTTTCCCTCCATTTTCCCCCTCCCCCTTCACCTCCCCCCTTCCCCTCCCCTTCCCTCTCCCTGCCCCTTACCCCCTACCCCTTCCCCTTCTTCCCTCCCCCTCTCCTCCCCCTCCCCTCCCACCTCCTTTTCCCCCCCCTCCCCTCCCCTCCTCCCCCCCCTCCCCTCCCCCTCCTTTTCCCCCTCCCCCTCCCCCCTCCCCTACCCCCTCTCCCACCCTTTCCCCCCCTCTCCCCCCTCCCCCTACCCTCCCCTCCCTTTCCCCCTCCATTTCCCCCTCCCTTCCCCCTCCCCTTCCCCCTCCACCACCCTACCCTCTCTCCCCTTCCCCCCCTCCCCCTCCCCCTCCCCCCTCCCCCCTCCTCCCCCTCCCCCTCCCCCCTCCTCCCCCTCCCCCTCTCCTCCCCGCCTCCCCCTCCCCCTCCCCCCTACCCTGCCCCCCCTCTTCTCCCCTCCCCCCCTCTCCTCCCCTCCCCCCCGTTCCCCTCCCCTCTCCTTCCCCCTCCCTCCCCTCCCCCGCCCGGCAATGCCAGGTACTTCTGCTAGTCTGTGATAAATTGTAGTGATTCTGAATATTTCAGAATAAATCAGCTGTTCCTGTTGGTTTTCTCTGCTGGGTAGTGCATTTTACAGCAAACATTCAACTATGAACACAAAGGAGCTTTCAAAAGACTTCTGGCATAAAGTTGTGGAATGGCACAGATCTGGGGATGGGGTAGAACAATATTTCAAAAGGCCTCGGCTATTCCTTGGAGCACAGTCAAGACAATCATTCAGAAGTGGAAGGCATATGGTACCACCAAGACCCTGCCTAGATCAGGACGTCCCTCGAAACTGGATGACCAAGCAAGGAGGAGACTGATCAGAAAGGCCACCACGAGGTCAATGGCAACTTTGAATGAGCTACAGGCCTTTATGGAAAAGATTGGTCACTGTGCATGTGACACCAATAACCCAAGAACTTCACAAGTCGGTGCCTGTACGGCAGGGTGGCAAAAAGAAAGCCATTATTTAAAAAAGCCCACCTTGAGTCCCCATTTGAGGAATGCAAAAAAACACTCTGGAGATTCTGAAGTCACGTGGCAAAACGTTTTGTGGTCTGACGAAACCAAGATGGAGCTTTTCACCAAAATGCAAAAGGTTATATTTGGCACAAACCCAATACAGCACATCACCCAAAGAACACCATCCCTACTTTGAGGCATGGTGGTGGCAGCATCATGTTAAGGGGATGTTTCTCATCAGCAGGGACTGGGGCACTTTCATGACAACAACCCCAAAGCACACAGCCAAAGGTGTGCAATGTTGGTAGAGACCTATCCCAAGAGACTCACAGCTGTAATTACTGTCAAAGGTGCTTCCACCAAGTATTAACTCAGGAGGGTGGACACTTATCCAACCAAGATAAGCTAGTTTTTTATTTTTAATTAATTTCTGAAATTTGTAGAGTTTGTTTTTTCACTTGGAAGTTCTGGGTTACGGTGGGAGTTGTTTGTTACCAATAAAGGTGGAAAAAGTCTGATTTAATGCATTTTCATTCCAGGCTACAGGGCAACAAAAGGTGAAATATTTGAAATGGGGTGTAGAATTTCTATCGGCACTGTCCTTAAATTTTTAAAGAATAATGATTTTAAATATCTTTTTTTTTAATCCGGAAGTTTAGGACTATTGAAGCAGTCTTATACATCACCGTTATACACTGTAATAAGAGGATGTCGAGTCACACCGTTTAGGTTAGGAGATGGAGGGTTTATTGATCACCATATAACGCAGCATCAATCTGCATCATGCAATATTGCCATATCGACGGCGTCTTCTTCACTCCAATAGTGCACCCTCTCACATGCCACGCCCTCTCATCATAATCATCATTGATATTGATCTTCTTAGGGGTGTTGGCCTCAAACTAAGGGTGCCTTTGTAGCAGCATCATTTTGACTTTCATTTAAAGTAGGTAAATAAGCTTGAGCTCTGGTTTATCGGGAGATTTGGTACCGGGCGAGCCGGAAGAAAGATGAGAGGGTCCGACAGTAGCCGGTTTGAATAAGGAGAGTTGACTCGGAATTCAAACGTCTCAGACATCTTTTCTTCCATGCTAAATGACATTTACATTTTTCTTTTTTTTTCTTTCCTTTTTTCCATCTTTTACCAAGCAACTAGCTAGCGCTTGCCAAGCCAGCAATTCCTTGTTAATGGTTTCAACTGGAATGCTTGCTTGAGTCACTTGGTAACTTGGTAACTGAACACAGCCCTGGTGCAGCCATGTTGTGCTGTTACCCGTGCACAGGGTAATGACGATTTTTTTTTTCCGATAAATAGCATGTTACGTCAGTTATATCTAACGTTACATTAGTTCTTCGTGCTTGTTGTTTGTGTCCTTTATAACGTCCTTTAAAAACCAGCAAGTTTCCTGTTTGCAGTGATATTTAATTTTGTTTCCTGCCAGACAGACAGAGTAAAAATATTATCTCACTCCTCTCTGCGCATGCGCAATCGTGACGAATTCAAAGCCAAAGAATGGTAAAACAAGAAACTTGCCTTCCTATTCATGTTCCAATTTGTGTTCAAAATGAAACATTCAATTTAAATAAGTTGTTCCTCGATCATAAATCGATGATCATAAACCGACGGACGGACATGAACCAATTGCTTAACCCTGCTTTTCGCTTCGCATGCATGGGGGTAAATATCACTGCGAGGGATGGAGGATATCCTAATATGGTGGTGGACTGTGAGTTGGAATCCCTGGAGTGCGCATTGTGATTGAACAGATTGAGGGTAGAAAAGACGAGCAAAGGAGAAGATGTGAGCAGTTGGGCGGGATTATTGGAGTCCATAAGGAGGGGGTTACTGATTGAGCTTTGTGTGACATGGAGAGATTGTGGAGGGATGAAGCGGAGTGAGAGCGGAAGCGATGAAATAGAAAACAGAATGGCCACCAACCTCTCTGTGATGAGAGCACTGTGTGTCTGATTCATTGTGGGAGATGCCAATCATTTTAGGAGCTTTGATTTCCATAGCATCGAGTACAGACATTATTATGTGAGTACAGACACCAGCAATTAAGGGTGAGCTGCAATCATTCATGTTTATGAAGAACACGACTGGGACCAAGACATTGCTTTGGATGCAACAATGCAACCTCTACTGGGAGAGAAGATGAAAGGATCCCAGTTACAGCTCTGTGCTGACTTTGAGAGTTGCAGCAAGGAAGGTGGCCTTGGATGTCAGAGGGATGTCACATGTCTTATGGTCCCATCACCGAGGCAGAGTCATGACTGGCAAGAACTGTGTCGACATACCTTCTCAGGTGAAAATGTCATAGGCTTCAAGAGTGGGGGTAAGGTAGGGACAAGAGGGATGTCTGCACCTCTCAAGTTGCACCTCCATATCCCTGTTATTGGGTGTCACAACAACAGGGCTTGAAATGTGCAGACATGCACTGAAGAATGGTTCCTCCGAAACTGCATCCCATTCAAAGACTTCCTTTGATCGAGGAATCTAGATGGTGTAATGGGTAGGGCATCTGCTCCGAGTCTGGAGTCTGGGAGGACGGTGGTTTGAACCATGGCTCAGTAATACCAGACACTTTTAAAACTTATATCTGCTACTTCGACACAGAATTTTAACAGGATAGAACATGAACAAAGAACCATAGATTGGCAACTCGTGGAGTAGGTAGAACATCGAACAGATCAGGACATAACAGAACAAAATGAACAGTAGAGAGCGGGGAGAATACACCAGCAACAGGTTTGAGAGACAAAATAGAGGGAGACTTGGAGAAATAAGGGATCTGGGAAATAACGAGGGGCAAGGGGAGAACACGGGAGGTGAACAAAATATGGAGACATTCTCAGGAATTAAAAACTGGAAACTTGGAAAGAGGTCGGCCTGGGAAGGGTTAATGGGAGTAGGAAATTATAGTTGTGGATGGCTGAGAGATGATGGTGAACAGCTGCCTTGAAGCCCTGGAGGGAGGAATGAGATTGAAGAGATTGACGAAGTTGATTCCACAGGCAAGAAAAATAGGAACGAATGAGTGGAGGTGAGCACTAGTTCTAGATTTTGGGAGTTTCACCAGAAGGGGGATGCTGGCAGACCAAGTGCGCCTTACAGAAACATTGGGGCGACAGAGCACAGAAAGAGCAGAGGGTGCAAGACCAGAAAGGAGGGTGGTAGAAGACAGAGAGACCACTAACCTGTCTGTGATGGGAAAGTGATACGCCCATAGACTCGGCTTCATCACAGGAGATTCCGACGATTTTGAAGACCTTGGTTTCCACGACGTCAAGCTGAGCAATGTGTGAGGCAGGGGCGTCTGCCCAGAGGCGAGAGCAGTACTCCATCAAGATAGGGATGAAGGCCTTGTTGGTGGATGATGGTTCAGGTGTGCCACGGAAATAATTTGCACGATGGAGGATGCCCAGTCGGCGATTGGCTTTGGTGACCAACTTAGATATATGGTTTGCACAAGAATGGTCATGGCTGATAGTGAGACCTGAAAGTTTGAGTGACTGACTTCTTCAAGAGGATGGTTGAGGAAGTAGACGTGGGAAAGGGGTAGTGGAGGCGCGGGGGGGGGGGGGGGGGGGGGGGGGTGGGGGGGGGAGAGCCGGGGGGGTGCCTGACGATAGTTGTGAGATTTGTTGTGAGAGACTGTGAGATTTGTGTAGATTGAAACACATACTTCAAGTGTTTGACCAGTTTGTGATATTATCAAGGTCTGCAGAGAGTGAAGAGGCTGCTACGGAGCTATCTGAAGGATGAGGGATGTTACGGCAGAGGGCGGAATCTTCAGCAAACAGATAAAGAGGATTTTTCACAGAGAAAGATCATCGATTAAGATTGGGAATAGGACTGGAAGACCCAAAAAGACCCAGGACACTGAATTGGGCCACTCCAGCATTGACAGGGAGATTAAAGGATTGCATTGAGAGTCACATGTTGGCTACGAGAGTAGAGGAAGTCAGTAATCCAAGAGTGGAGTTGGCCTTGGATGCCATAGTTTGGAGAGCAAGGTGGGTTGTGAGACTGTAGGCCTATCGTTCGAATGCTGGGGATATGCCCACAGAGACAGCCCTGATCTCCTGTCTGACATTGAAGGCCTCCAACCCTAATTTGGATAGCAGAAGCAGCATGTCCAAGGTAGAGTGACCTGGTCTGAATCTGAACTGATGCTGTGAGATGAGGCTGTTGGAGAAAATGAAGGATTCGACATCAACTGGGATGATGGATTCCATGACCAGCTTGCCGATGATCGGAAGTAAGCCGATAGATCTGCGGTTAAGGGGTGCAGGCCGGTTTTTGCATCTGTTACTTATGTAATGTGTTGATGTTGGCGAAATTCCAAGCAGATGAAAGATGATTGAGGGCAGGAGTCATCAACCAAAATAACATAAAGAGCCATCTTTCAAATTTGGTAGCCATCTTTAAAAAAAAAACGTAGTATTTTAAGAGCCGCAATGTATATAAATATGAGATGGTACCTATCAAATGATGTCAAACCATATTTATTTAATCTCTATTTAAACAAGCATTCAGAGTATTGCGCTGCAATAAATGTCCCCTACCAGCAGTCTGTCGTCCGGAAAACTGTTGGGGAAATTACCAAGGGTTATTTACCCACAGGTTCTGAATCGTTCCCAATCGCCAATTACCTCAGGACGGGCTGACCTGTGATTCGCACTCGGGACTTCGATTTATACACCTTGCAGACAGGTCAGCAGAAGGACAACAAAATAAGTTGTTGATAAAGAACCTTTCGAGTCGCTAAATATCAGTAATTTATTATATTTTCCGGTTCACGATCAATGATCGATGTGTATATATATGTTGCTCGGCTTGGCTCCACCGCTCCCGAAAGCGCACGCTGTGTCGCGCTTTTGACGTTCGCGAGACGAGGCTGAGGGCGCGTGGTGCGGCTTGAGGAGAACTCTAGAATAAACAAGAGATATCCATTTTAAAAATATTTTCGTTTAATTAACGATATCTGCCAAACCACGTGCCCTATCGCAAATTCCAAAAGGACATTTGAGCAGACTGACATGCTGAACAGATCTGTGAAGTTTCCCCTTGATTGGATCAAAAATGAGGGAGGAGCTCGGTTTTAAAGGTTCATGCTTAAAAACGTCATAACTCTGAAACCATGTGACGCATGACGTCATGCTCACTGACTTTTTTGTTCGTCATGGGTATGTGATTCTGTCTGCAAAGTTTGGCCTCGATCTGTTCAGCTGTTGCAGAGAAAAAGGGGTTTCTGTGTTTTCACGAAAAACAATATGGCGGCCGAACCACGTGACCTGTGACGTCATAATTACCATTACAATATTCTACAGACCGAGTCCCCCCTACCGTGAAAAAAAATTGATCTCAATCGGTCCTATTATTGCAGAGAAAATGGTTTTTTAAAGGAAATTAAAACTTAAAATGGCACTGAGTTAAGGATCATCAGAATTATCAGAATTCCCAAAGTTCAAAGTGCCATAACTTTCTCAAAAATGATCGAAACGTCGTGAAGTTCGAACTTGATCTGTATCTTATCATGCGGAAACCATGTACCAAGTTTGAAATCATTAGCGTTAAGCGTTTAGAAAAAAAGTCCGGAAAACTGTTCTTTGCGTGACGGACTGACGGACTGACGGACGGACTGACGGACAGACGGACAGACGGACGGAGGGACGGCGTGCAAACCTATAGTCCCCTGCGGTGTACACCGGTAGGGGACTAATAACAGCACACACTCGCACAATCATTTGTAAAGCAATACGTTTTAGATGTCATTGCTTATCAAAATTAACCAGGAGCAGAGTCAGCCATCTTTTGATCTCGATGCTTTGCAACGTCATTGGCCGAGCCGTGTCACGTGATTTTTCACTTGGCATTTTGTCACGTGATTTTCACTTGGCATTTTGTCACGTGATTTTCACTTGGCATTTTGTCACGTGATTTTTCACTTGGCATTTTGTCACGTGATTTTCACTTGGCATTTTGTCACGTGATTTTCACTTGGCATTTTGTCACGTGATTTTCACTTGGCATTTTGTCACGTGATTTTCACTTGGCATTTTGTCACGTGATTTTCACTTGGCATTTTGTCACTTGATTGTCACTTGGCATTTTGTTACCTCCGCCACCAAAGGTGGATGGAGGTTATGTTTTCACCCCTGTCTATCTGTGTCTCTGTCTGTTTGTTTGTTTGTAAACAAAATATCTCAAAAAGTTGCCGACGGATTCGGACGAAATTTGGCAGAGATGTAGCGTATGTGACAAGGACGAAATGATTACATTTTGGTGAAGATCCGGATTCGGATCCGGCTAGTTGAATTTTTTTTCACCATTGGGAGATAGGGCCAAAACGATACATAGCAGGATATCTCAAAAAGTTGTGGACGGATTTGGATGAAACTTTGTGGACCGGTTGGGTGTCTGACAAGGTCTAATAGATTCGATTTTGGTGAAGATCTGGATCCGGATATTAGAATTTATGAAATGATTCTTCACCATTGAGTGATCTGGCCAACCAGGTGGAGGTATGCTCTCTACTGAGTGCTGTTCTTGTTACCCATTCAATTACCGTTGTGTCTTCAATATTGCGTAGGACCGTCAATAATCACATTCTACTGTGTTTTATCGCATTTGATTGGTTTGTTGTGGAGCAGTGTGGTGTCATTCACGAGATGGACAGGGGATCAGTTTTATCATATTTGACCAGGTAAAAGGGTGCTTAACTCCTCAGTCACATTTGCTCTACGGCTAGGATACGGCGGCCGTACCCCCCCTAAATTGACAGAAACGTGCGGCGGCCGCAGAGTTTCTGAGGTGGCCTCAGGGTGGCCCTAGGGCGTATGGCTATCTTTTACAGGCCGTAGGGGTCGCCGTGGAATTATAGCGCGGAGTTATAACTTTTTTCATTTCTAGGTTGGCCGTAGCAATTCGACAAGCCGTAGCCATGACAACTGTAAGTGCTGTTATACATATGAAAAAGAACTGGTATATATCCCCACTCGTTACCATCCGTCTGGCCGCACGTTCGCCTTAGGGCCCCCCTGCGGTCACCTTGCGGGCACCTTGAGGCTACCTTGCGTCTGCCTTGAAAATTCTATGGCCGCCGCAGGGATGCCCTAAGGTCACCGTGCGACATCAAATCAAAGACCGTACGGCACCCCCACGTTTTCGGTCTCCACAATTTCTAAATACCCCGTGCGGCTACCCGAAAAATAAAAACATATGTGACTGCTACATTGTGTGACCGTGGAAATACTGCGGCCGCCCTATAATTGCTAGTGGCCGTAGATTTTTTAGACCCTACGGCCGCCGAGCCAAATGTGACTGAAGCATAACTCAGCATTCACTTTTGAAATGATGGGAGAATAGGCATTTATAATGTTGATACCACCTTTTATTTTGCAAGTAGGATATTTTGCCCTTTTTTGGACAAATTAAACCGCTGCTTCCTGATGTTGCTCCACCATTTCACAGTGGGCGACAGAAGTTGCTCAGAGCCTTCGCTCCGAGTGAAACCAAAAGTGCAACACAATTAAACTTTTAAAAGTCAAATAAATAATTTAAATTGAGAGATTAATTTAAACTTTTCCTGTTACTGGGAACGGACATTTTTGCTTTTATATTGATAATATTATGGCTGTGCATTTTCATATATATATACAGACTTGGCATTTAATATGGAATATTTTTTTATTCTTGACTTGGGTTTACTTTCTGAACTCAGTATATCAATCTGGTGAGTTTCTTTTACCCTTTGGTGATGTCTTTGTTGAAAGAACCATGTCACTGATTGTCTTTCGCAGCCAGAAGTCAATAACAGGATTATATCACAGGTGGCGTGACAAAATGTAAGGACAGGTACATTTGACGATTGGCTTCACAATCGGGTATATAAGGGTTGTTGCGTTCTGTATTAGTGGAAAACAACTGCTGCACATCTAGAAAAGTTATTGCTGCTTCCTCTAGAGATGGTCCGTCAACTTGACAATGCTGTTTATCATGGAGTGGTGGCTTTACGAAATTCTGGCATGAAACAGCATGCTATTGCTCGACAGTATGGCATCACTCAAGGTCAGGTGTCAAAGATCCTGAAACGAAATGCTCAGAGGGATGTCCCTACTCCAATACCGAGGCCTGGATGTCCACGCAGAACCACAAGGAGAGATGATCGCCAGCTGCACCGGTTAGTCTGCAATGGCTGTACCAAGTCAGCTAATCGGCTTTGGGCTGAGTGGCAGCAACTGACAAATGTACCTGTATCCAGAAGGCTAGTCAACCAACGACTGGTTCAAGCAGGCTATCGTGCCAGGTGTCCCCTGAGAAAGCCACGCCTGACCAGACAACACAGCCAGCGCCGATTGCAGTGGGCCAGAGAGCACCGTCAATGGCAGCCAGGACACTGGAATCACGTGACCTTCAGTGACGAGTCTAGATTTCTGGTCTATCGTCAAGATGGCCGCGTCCGAGTGCGCAGACAAGTGCATGTAGCCCACAACGAAGACTGTATAGTGCCAAGAGTCCAAGCTGGAGGTGGTGGGGTGACCGTTTGGGCTGCTTTTCATGCAGGGGGCAAAACTGACCTGGTTGTTCTGAATGGAAACCTGAACCAGTTCAAGTACAGGGCCATTCTGGAAGAAACATTGCTTCCATTTGCTCGTGCAGCCTTTCGAGGAAAGTTTGTCTTCCAAGATGACAATGCACGGCCTCATCGTGCTCGCATGATCCAACACTCTCTTGCTGACCGTGGTGTAGAGCATATGGAGTGGCCTGCCATGTCCCCGGATATGAATCCAATAGAGAACTTGTGGGCAGAATTAACGCGTCAAATCGACAACTTGGACCAGCAGCCCACCTCTGTGCGTGAATTACAGCAGGCCATTGTCACTGCATGGCAAGCGATTCCTGTCCAAACCTTGGCAAATCTCGTGAACAGCATGCCTCAACGTGTACGTGCTCTCCTGAATGCTCGTGGGGGTTACACGAAGTACTGAATTGTCATTTTACTGTCCGTAATCCCAGTCGTAATTTAACTTTTGTTTTTGTTTAAAATTTTTTTGGCTAATGTGCAAAATAAAGAGATACTTCTGGAAAACGTACAGAAGTTTAACACAGTACTGTCCATGAATTGAGTTCGATATCAGTTTACATCACTTTCAAGGATCAATTAATTTGCTTCGAAATGTCAAGTGTGGTTTTTGTTTCTTTTAAAGGTCACATTAACAAAATCTAGAATAATTTCAACATAATTCCAATGAACTTTTGGTTCTAAGTCATCTTGAAAAGTAAGTTCACCCCCACAAAAAAAATATTCCATATTAAATGCCAAGTCTGTATATATATATATATATATATATATATATATATATATATATATATATATATATATATATATATATATATATATATATATATATATATATATATATATCTATCTATATATATCTATATATATATATAAATAAATAAATATATATATATATATATATATATATATATATATATATATATATATATATATATATATGTACCATTGTACATGCGTATGTACATGGCAGTGACGTCATTACTTGCGCTCATTGAAAGCTGGAGAACTGCACATGTATTTGGATTGGTTTGCTCCCGGCTGCATCCAGGGGATTCCATATAATGAGTGGATACCAGAGGTAATGTGCCATGTGGCAGATGGCACTTATCGCTCCCATTAAGGTACAGCATAGCTGGATGGGATACCTTAATGGCGGTTCACCACTGATGGTATGAAATCGCATAGTGACTGATATATATATATATATACTGTATATATATATATATATATATATATATATATTACCTGTAACACTTGAGCAAGGTGCATATATATTACATGTAACACTTGAGAAAGGTGCATATATATATATATATATATTACCTGTAACACTTGAGCAAGGTGCATGTATATATATATATATATATATATATATATATATATATATATATATATATTACATGTAACACTTGAGCAAGGTGCATATATATATATACATATATATTGTTGCGGAACCCAACGTCGGCCTCGGTTCCCCCTAGAGGGGGGATTAATCCCCTCTTCTATAACTGACCGACGTGGTCCCTGACACTGCCCAGCGACCTCCGGAAAGGCCGGTGGCACAGCCCTGTTCGTACCGCGGACAGATGTTAATTTCCGAGCGGTTTTAGCAACCGCGGCCCAAACTATTAACAATGACTAGACCCGATTCCTGAACGTTGGCCAAATCGTGCTACAGGTATTCAATTTGGAAAAGACAAAGACGAAGGATGTGAAGAAGAAGAAGACAACAGGTTGGAAATACGAATATTATTTATTACTACTATTTACACAATTAAAGAAACCAAGGAAGAAGGAAGGATAATAAAATAAAAGACAGAAAGAAGCCAGGAGACACAGTGCAATGATTAGCTTATATATATCAGTCTTACTTAACCCCAAGGACAAGACAAAGACAGACAACGAGCACACTTACACGGGGAATGATGGCAGGAACGAATGCATGAGGTGGATGGCTGGAGGGAGAGGGAGGGCCACGGGAACTGTGTACTGGTCGGGCCGGGAGCGGCAGCTCCATTCCTCCGCGGCCACGGTCGGCACCGCCGTCAACGCCCAAGCTGCGGTCGTGCGAGCTGCCGCGGGACGAGCTCCGCCGGTCGAGTTAAAGCTGCCTGGTGGAGCCAACGCTGCTTGGTGGAGTCAAAGCTGCTGGTGGAGCCAACGCTGCTTGGTGGAGTCAAAGCTGCTGGGGGGGGGGGGGGGGGGGGTCTGGCGTGACGGGTTCTCTCTCTCTTGAACTCCTTTTAACTCTCTTGAACTCTCTGGAACTCCCTCCCGTTTCTCTCGACCTCCTTTTAACTCTCTTGAACTCCCTCCCGTTTCTCTTGACTCTTGCAAAGGCTTCCGCGCGCGTTTATATATCGCCTCTGGCGATCAAGCCGCCGGCCTCCAGGACACGCCCATCGGTGAGCTCGCCTCGGCCCTGATTGGTCGCGAGGGCTCACCGATCCCGCCCTTTGAGGAGGCGTTGGCAAGGCCACGCCTTGTTCCCGGCGCTGGGCTGACTCCTCCTAACTTCCGCTCCGAGATTACCTCGTGGCTAATGGAGTCTTGCAGCGAAAAACCACCACCCCACAGCAGCGGCAGAATGCAGCAAACCGCTCAATGCAGTTGGCAATTGACGAAAGGGGTATGTGAAAGGAATCTACCTTATTTGAATTCGGTGCAATGGAGTGTTAATTAATGGAAGACACAGCCTTAATGTAATACACATAATAAGGAGATAACTACCGAACAAGGAGGAAATCTATGATTGGCTACGTGTGGTATTTGGAATAACTACGGGCACGACCTTTGACCTTTATACACAACAAATGGAGGAAGGAGGGTGATTTTTTTTAAAATTCATTACACTACAATAAAAAAAAACACAGCAATTCTCAAATCCACAACAATATATATATATATATATATATATATATATATATATATATTACATGTAACACTTGAGCAAGGTGTATATATATATATATACTATATATATATATATATATATATATATATATATATATATATATATATATATATATATATATACGTATATATATATATATATGTATATATATATATATATATTGTTGCGGATATGAGGATTGTATTTTTTTATTGTGTTGTATTGTAGTAAATTGTTGTAAAATATCGCCTTCCTGCCTCCAGTCTGTTGTATAAAGGTCAAAGGGCGTTCCGGTAGTTAATTCCATAAAGCATACATTGAAGGACACTATAATACCCTTGTTCAGTAGTTTATTTCCTTATTCTGTGTATTAGGTTAAGGCTTTGTCTTCCATTAAAATGACACTCCATTGCACCAAGTGAAATAAGATAGATTCCCTTCATTCTTCATTCCCATTCCCAAAACCTCCATTTCCCCTTTTGTCATGGCCAAGCCTCGATTGCCAATATTACATCCCCTCCAAAACCACCATTGAACATGTGCTCGGGTCGGAGAAGAAAGGCGTGCCCGCCCGTCGTCATCAAGGGCGGAGCCAGAGGGTCGCGCGACCAACCAGGGCCGAGGTGAGCACACCAATGGGCGTGTCCTGAAGGCCGGCGGCTTGATTGCCGGAGGCGTTATAAAAGCGCGCGTGCAAGGTCCTGTGTAAGAAGATCCAGATGAGCTTTGGAGAGAGAGAAGGTTCAAGGTCAATGACAAGCAGTTGCGCCAGAGATGGCAGACGCGTCCTGAGGTGAGCCAGAGAAGCAGCGTTGACTCCACCAGGCAGCTTCAACCCGTTACCCCGCGGGAACCAGATAGCGGTGGCATCGGTGGCCGTCGAGGTCCAGCCGACGTCCCGTGCGGGATCAAGCCCGAACCATCTGCCCCAGCTGAACCTTCCCAATCCTCCTTCCAGCATTCATTCCTGCCATTCCATCCTTCTTGTGTACGTGAGTTTGTTCTGTTTGTTCTGTCCTGGGTATTTAATTAAGTTTGTATAAGCTAGTATTTTCACTGTGTCACCTGCTTTTTCCATGTTCCCTGTATATAACTTTGACTGCTCCTTTTGCTTGTGTGTGTAAATAATAAATCCCGTTACTCTTCTGTACGTCTTCTTCTTCCTCTTTACATTCGGTCGCTTTAGAGGTTTCCAAATTGAATATCTGTGGCGCGATCCGGCCAACGTTCGAGAATCGGGTTAATCGGGGTAACTGTACGACCGCGGGGCCATCCGCTCGGCAAACATAACATCTTATCCGCGGGCCGTAACAATTGGTGTCGGGAGCGGGAACGGACCCGAAGCGCGCTTAACGCGCTCAAAATTACGAGATACTGAAATTTGTTTTGTTTTACAAAACCCGAATTTTGAAATTGCGCCATGGCTGGTCAAGGCGACGGGATGTCGGTGGGAGAGATAGACGGGTTAGAATCGACCCAGGACCTCGGGGAAATGTATGTGGAGGAAAGGGAGGAGGGGAAAAATGGCGATGTGGTTGAGGAGGTTTCAGGCGCGCAAAATGGCGTCCTCACGCACGAGGCTTCAGGCGCGCAAAAGGGCACCTCGCACATGGCTACGGCGGCCGCACCCGCTGCACAAGTGGGAGGGATGGCCCAAATGCAGGCCCTCATGGAGCAATTTATGGCGCAAATGCAGGCGTCCCTCAACCTGCAGAGGGACGAGACGAGGACTCAGAGTGAGCAATTGGGGGCAATGAGGGACGAAGCGAGGGGTACCGGTGAACGGATAGACAGCAAATTTGAGGGGTTAGACAATAATTTTAAGGGGTTAGACAAGAAATTTGAGGGGTTAGACAAGAAATTTGAGGGGTTAGACAATGGGATAGAAGGGGTGAAACATGGGTTAACGGGGGTGGAAAATAGAATGGCTGCCCAGGAGAATCAGATTGAGGGGGTGAAAGGTGGGTTAAGGGGGTTAGAAAACACAATGGACGACAAATTGCGGGAAGTAGGGGAGCAATCCGCCCGGGAAATCAAACGGATGGGGAACCAGATAGAGGAGGTGAAAATCGGGTTAGAAAGTAAATTGGATGCTCAGAGGGATGAATTGGGACAGATGAGAGTGGCATCTACAAAAGAGATGGAGGAGATGAAGGAGGAGATACGACGAGGTGTAAGTGAGGAGGTCTCGGGGGTACGCGAGGAGGTAAAGCGAGGTGAAAAGCGTATGGAGAAAGAGGTGAGGAATAATACGGCTAAGTTACAAGGGGGCATAGAGGACCTGACTGAGGAGGTGGAACAGCTGACGGTGGGACAGACGGAGTTAGTGGAGCAGGTACAAAAGAACACTGCGGTACTAGGAGGGTTAAAAGCGACACAAAGAGACATCAAGGACGCCTTCATAGCGACGATGAGGCAATGTCAGATGGTACGTGAGGGACTGACAACGAGGTTGGACGAGGTGACAGAAGTAATGGAGACGAAGGACCGGGAGGTGAGGATGCACATAGAAACGGTCAAGGTAGCCTTAGAGGACGAGATAGAGGAGACGCACCGGGAAATAAAAGAGGTGAAGCAAAAATTAGAGGAGGTGGAAGAAGGGATGAGTGAAATTAAGAAGAGACGGAGGGAAACTAAGAGAGAAATACAGGAGGAAGTAATGGAATATGTGCAAGGTCGGTGCTCAAATCATGATGATGTGCTCGCTAACCAAATAAAGAGTTTGCAGGTGGTGAAGGAGGTGCGGAGACGAGGTGCCAAGGTGAGTGGTGATATACGAGGAAATGTATATGATGTGAGGGGAGCTTCAGTCGGCTTGGGGGTTGCTTTGGACCCGGGTGTTCGTGAGAGGCCGCTGGTGAAGTGTGCGACAGGTATGGTGTGCGAAAGAGGAGGTGTGCGAGAATGTCCGACTCTGGGGTGTGTGAGGAAAAAGGCGCGCCGAGGAGTGAGTGTGCTGTCGAGAGTGAGTTGGTCGTAGCGCGTGTGCGAGGGAGCATATGGAAGCGTGTAGTGAGGAGTGTTACAGAGGATGTAACGAGAGAGTGTACACCTGTGGTGAGTGTCACGGAGGGTGTAACGGGAGAGTGTGCGCAAGAGTGTGCACGAGAAAGGTGTGTAACGGACGGGTGCATTAGTACAGAGTACGCTGTCGAGAGTAAGGGTGAGTGCGTGACCGAGTGTGGAGGTGAGAGTAGTAAGAGTGACACGGAGCGTAAGTTGGTTGTGGCAGGTGAGAGAGGATGTACACCTGGAATGGAAGGATGCACACCTGGAATGGTAGAGCGTGTGTGGGAATGCACACTTGAGTTGGTAGTGAGGCACGTGGTTGGGTGTGCGAGTGAGAGCACACCTGTGATTGTCACAGAGGAGGTGACCGAGAAGGGGGCGCGAAGAGGTGTGTTGGTGAGGTGTGCGAACGACGAGTGTGTGCAAAGGTGTGCGGTGGTCAGGTGTTGGACCAAGTCTGTGAGCGAAAGAACGAGTGCAATAGCGAAGTACGCGGGGTGTACGGGCGGCGTTGGAGCACCGAGCTCGGTGAGGGTGAAAGGGGTAGCGTATGCGTGTGAGCATGCAGGTGAAGCATCGACGGTAACCGGGTTAGCGGTTAGAGCGACTTATGGCCGAATCGGGCCCTCGGTGCGCGCCGGGCAGCTTCGCGTGCCGCGAGGACCAGCGGGGATCCGAACCATGGCGGTTTCGAAAGAACCGCCGTACGCGATCCACGCCGGGCCGCGCTTTGAACGGCGCGTCCGTGCTCCACTAGGCGGAGCGGGCAGCCCGATAGGAAGGGTCGTCATGGCGACCCCTTTTTGTTGAGGCGTTCCGGCAGGTCGAGATCGGGCCATTGGATGGCTCCGTGAAGAAATGGTGGTGGGATCTCGGCCCGGGTAAACCTCCTTCCCTGCACCGAATGCCGGACGTATCCAGCCGCCGGCACCAAAGAACCCGCATTCATTGCTCGGCTGTACGAAGCCGAGCTTTAGAAGTGAATTGGCGCACCGAGAGGCTCTAGAGAGTAGACGTGATGACGAGAATAGTGTTTTGGCCCCGAAATTGAAAAGCAAAATTTGATGATTGGGAAAGGATTGGCAGAGTGAGGATTGCCAGACGATTGGCAGATGATTGGCAAATTTTTGATTTGTTGAATTTGGACGAGCAAAATTGATAATGGAAGATACCCGATGTGGGGGGATGGCAACTCTGCCATCTCTCTCATACGGGGGCAAAGGAGCACTAGACTTATGGGGTTGGCAGTGAAAACTAGCCCGGGAGGGTTAGGATATAATGATAGGGACCTAGAAGATGACATTAGGTAACGTTAAGGTTAGGTAGTGACTGATACCTGTAGTGGGGACGCAGGTAGATTAGAGTGGATGATAATGACGTGGTATGTGCTTAGTTTAAAGGGAAGACGGGGAGCACTAAGTTAGCAGGGCAACAGGTAGATTAGATGATGCCGTGTGTGAGGAACAGGTGTCATTGCACAGGTGTGCAACTGAACAGGTGTATGGAGCAGTGTTTGAGTGAGTGATGGTGATGAGTATTGTGCTGACCAAATGGTCCAGGAAGAGGAGGAGGGTGCAGGTGGCACCAGGTGTGATTGCACAGGTGTGCAACGACAGGTGAATGGAGAACAGGTGTATGGAATAAATGGTCTGGAATACATGGAGCGTGGAATACATGGAGTGTGGAATATATGGAGTATTGGAATGGATGGTCGTGGAGTGAGTATGGTGGAAACTATGGAGTGGAGTGGATGGTGCGAAGGTGTTAATGGGGGAAGGAAGGACCCCCATCACGAATACCCGGGGAGGGTAGTGTAAGTGTTAGGTAGAGGGTATAGGTAAATTGTGGTTGGATATTGGCATCTGTGGTGCGGGTGAAAGAATGGTACATGGATGGGTGCATTAGTGTTGTGGAAATGGCTGGGCGTGTAGCCTGTTAGTGTGTGTAGTTGGTTTGGGCACTCCACCACTGTGAGGATGTCGGCCAGGTGAGGCCGCAGGTGGGCTCTGGGAGCCGGTAGAGTTGTTGTGGATGGGGCCCGAGGATCCGGAGGACGGACCCGGTTAGCCCAGTGCCAGAGGGCACCGAGGGGTGACAGAGCCAGGAGGGGCCTTCCCCAGTTAGATAGGTTAGGTGAGGAGCTAGGTAAGCTCGGGTGGCAACTACAGTGGTGGAGGTGTGCAGGTGGGTAGACCTGCTGGGAGAGCTACACGTCTCAGCCCAGAAATTGTGCAAGGGCACCGGGAGATGAATCGGGGGAGTGAGACCCCAAATTGAGAAGCACCACAGTTTGGTCAATGGGAATTGGTTTTTAGAACCCATAGTGTAAGTTGGCCAATGGATTGGCAGGGAAAGACCCCGGGTAGTGTAAAGTGTGCTAAAGTCATTTAGAGGATAGTTAGGATTGAAGTCTCCTCGCACCATCTGCATCCACTCACCTGGGATGACGTACCTCCACACCATGCCAGGTTGTTTTATTATTTTTGATGCAAATGTTTGGAATGTGAGACGCATCATGACGTGGGTGTGACATTGTGCTTTGTTGTTCCATCTCTTCCTCCTTATGAGGATTGATGATGAATTGGTGATGGCAAATTTTGAAGTAGAGGTATTGTGGTGACGAATTTGGTATAGGAGAAATATGGGGAAGACGTGACAGTAGTGACGAATTTGTAAATGTGTAGATTTTTGTAAATATGGGGTAAGGGCAAGGGTAGTGTAGGTGACGGGGGGGGGGGGGGGGGGTGACGTACGGTAGGGACAAGCTTTCTCACTTCGCTCTCCATATGCACTTCGCCTTGCATTGCCTTGTTTCATGTGTACCCTTGTGACCTTACCCCTCGCTCATCTGTCTCTCCCCCCCTTTGTCTCCCACATGAGGACCTGGGTGCCATGGGGAGCGTGCGTGAGTCCGCCATTGTGCACCCGGAACTCCCAGAACCAGCTGTCTGCATCGATGCACCACATTATGGACCACATGTCTGTGGCCGAGCACCACTGATGGACCCCATGGGTTGGGGCATGGCCCCTCTGCTGGAACCGGCCATGAAGGCCCGAAATCTTGCTGGCGGACTTTGGCCACAGGGCACCGATGCCCCACAGGTGAACCACACGTAGTCGGCCCTGTGGGCCATAAATAAAGAAAATAAAAACGGACACGTTAGGTGCATTTTATTGCAAATAGGCCGCCAGCAAAGGAAGATGACAACACCAGGAAGATAGTAATAGCCAGCAGAGGGAGCCGAAGAGCAAGAGACCACCTGCAGGGTTAGGGGTTGTCGATTTATTTTATTCATGAACAATGATGACTGTGCACCGATTGGTGCTTGAGGGTGTGTTGGTGTGTTTTGGGTGCTTTCATGGTGCTTCGATGCAGAGCAGACTGTCTCCCCCCAGAAAGAACAATCACAGGTCCTGGGTTGCGTTTTGTAAATAAAGTAGCGTCAATTGTAAATAATGCTCCCCACCGTAAGTGTTATAGTTTGAAGACCATTCCGCAATTCGGTTAGCTGTGGGCGTGAGTCTGTTAGGTAGGGTGCAATGGAGCAGCGGGACATATTTATTTATGTTTTAAAACTGTCACACTCAGGGTCAGGTTAAATGTAGAGGGAACTACACCTACGTGTCACACTAAATTAAAGTTATAGGCCCGGGACGTGCCTAAGAAGAGGAGGGTGCAGTGTTGCAGATATGAGGATTGTATTTTTTTATTGTGTTGTATTGTAGTAAATTGTTGTAAAATATCGCCTTCCTGCCTCCAGTCTGTTGTATAAAGGTCAAAGGGCGTTCCGGTAGTTAATTCCATAAAGCATACATTGAAGGACACTATAATACCCTTGTTCAGTAGTTTATTTCCTTATTCTGTGTATTAGGTTAAGGCTTTGTCTTCCATTAAAATGACACTCCATTGCACCAAGTGAAATAAGATAGATTCCCTTCATTCTTCATTCCCATTCCCAAAACCTCCATTTCCCCTTTCGTCATGGCCAAGCCTCGATTGCCAAAATTACATGCCCTCCAAAACCACCATTGAACATGTGCTCGGGTCGGGGAAGAAAGGCGTGCCCGCCCGTCATCATCAAGGGCGGAGCCAGAGGGTCGCGCGACCAACCAGGGCCGAGGTGAGCACACCAATGGGCGTGTCCTGAAGGCCGGCGGCTTGATTGCCGGAGGCGTTATAAAAGCGCGCGCGCAAGGTCCTGCGTAAGAAGATCCAGATGAGCTTTGGAGAGAGAGAAGGTTCAAGGTCAATGACAAACAGTTGCGCCAGAGACGGCAGACGCATCCTGAGGTGAGCCAGAGAAGCAGCTTTGGCTCCACAAGCAGCGTTGACTCCACCAGGCAGCTTCAACCCGTTACCCCGCGGGAACCAGATAGCGGTGGCATCGGTGGCCGTCGAGGTCCAGCCGACGTCCCGTGCGGGATCAAGCCCGAACCATCTGCCCCAGCTGAACCTTCCCAATCCTCCTTCCAGCATTCATTCCTGCTATTCCATCCTTCTTGTGTATGTGAGTTTGTTCTGTTTGTTCTGTCCTGGGTATTTAATTAAGTTTGTATGAGCTAGTATTTTCACTGTGTCACCTGCTTTTTCCATGTTCCCTGTATATAACTTTGACTGCTCCTTTTGCTTGTGTGTGTAAATAATAAATCCCGTTACTCTTCTGTACGTCTTCTTCTTCCGCTTTACATTCGGTCGCTTTAGAGGTTTCCAAATTGAATATCTGTGGCGCGATCCGGCCAACGTTCGAGAATCGGGTTAATCGGGGTAACTGTACGACCGCGGGGTCATCCGCTCGGCAAACATAACATCTTATCCGCGGGCCGTAACAATATATCTATATATATATATATATATATATATATATATATATATATATATATATATATATATATGTTGGAACCCATCTGTGGATCGGTCCCATCGGCCGATGGGTCTGCGCCATCTGCGGATGTGTTGTTCACCTTGAAGGAATGTGTTGACAGAATGGTGCTCTTCAATCAGGTAGACAGTCATTGGAATTACATGTGGTAGGAATTTAACAGAGATTATTTTTAAATGTTTTATTATCTATTTCTACCCATCTATTTATACATTTTGTCAATACATTTTGTAATTAACAGATACATGGCAGTTTTAGTAAAGCTTTACATAACATACTCAACATTCATACAAAACATTAGGTGTTCTTCTGATAATGGCGGAGGGGAATGTTAAATTCCTTTATATTAAATTAAATAAAATAAAATTTAAATTAAATAACATAATAAAATTTAAATTTTAAAAATAAAAGTAAAAAAAAACATTTAAAAATCATCTCTGTTAAATTCCTACCACATGTCATTCCAATGACTGTGTACCTGATTGAAGAGCACCATTCTGTCAACACATTCCTTCAAGGTGAACAACACATCCGCAGATGGCGCAGACCCATCGGCCGATGGGTCTGCATTGTCATTTCTCGTGCATCCACAGATGGGTCAGACCCATCGGCCGATGGGACCGATCCACAGATGGGTTCCAACATATATATATATATATATATATATATATTGTTACAGACACGACTTTGATGTTAGGGTGGGCCGAGCGGAATGGCCGCCGTGTCCGCACAAGTTACCCGATTATACTCGAACGTTGACTAAATCACGCTATGCTAAATCAATGATGGAAAAGACACAACGGCTGGATTAAAATGACACGACACCAAGGGTTCAGTTCTCAAAACCTCCGGAGGAGGTTATATTAGGGCGGAAGGTCAGATTACAATGACAAGAGGGACAGCATAGAAAGGCAGGCACTTAGACACACTCTTATAATAGCCCCGACAGACGACAGATAAACAGGACAAAAACTGACTCACACGGGGATTGATGGCAAGGAAAGCGGGCCGTCGATGGCTCAAGGTGCACCGTTCTCGGAGGGGGTGCACCGTTCTCGGAGGTACTGCAATACCGGGTCGATGCGTGGAGCTCGCTCAGCGCTTGGAGGTCGCGACTTGTCTTCTTCAGTCGGGGGCGCATCTCATGTCACATCCGGTAAGTCGCTGCGTATATCCGGCGGGGAGTGACACGCCCTCGGCTCGCTAGCTCCGCCCCAGATGGAATCGGTCCGCCCTTCTTATTGGGTGCGGGGGGGTAACCAGGCTCCGCCCTTGACGAGGAGCTGACAGCCAGCCCCTTCGTGGTAACCCCGTGGAGCGCATGGGTAAGGGCGGCTAACCGAGCCGGAGTGAGGACGCACACTCCCCGCACGCCGTTGTTGTAGTTGTTGTAGTTGTTGTTGTAGTTGTTGTTGTAGTTGTTGTTTGGGGAAGAAGATGGGAGGAGGTATGGGAAGGTCCTAAACTCACTACTGGTGCCATATAATCACATTCTGGTGCAACGAAGAGTCAGAATTAATGGAAACGAGTCCTTAACTGACATAGACTAAGAATAACTAGCAAGATGTCCGAAAGTTGTCTACGTGAGATGCGGTGGACCTGGGCACGACATTTAATGGGGGAAAAAGGGGAAGGTCGGTTCTACAGAGTGTTATTTACAGGCAATGGGACTAGGGAATGGGGGATTGGGGATAGTTGGGGAGTATTGGGGAAATAGGGGAGTATTTACAAGCGGATATTGAGGCCAAGTCCCATATCCGCAACATTGCACCCTTCTCTACCCTCGGGGCGTCCCGACCCGATAAATTTTTACCTATTTTAGTGTGGCACTCAGATGTAGTTCCCTCTACTATTAACTCTACCCTGAGTGCGACAGTTTTACAGATATTCACAAATGAGTAAATATGTCCCCCTGCGACGTTGCACCCTTCTCCTCACAGAAACACACCCACAGGATAACCGAATCCGGAAAGAATTCGCAAACTAAACATACAGCCGGTAGGGAGCATTATTTACAAGACTACGCTGATATTTACACTACGATCCAGGACCTGTTTTTGGAGGAACACATGCAGATGTTATGCATAGAGAGAGCACGCATGCCAGCATCGATACACCAACCCACGAGTGCTCTGTGGCCTACGGCCTTTAATAATGTGCAGAGCACCCCTTCCCAGCACCAAAAGCACCACCCCATCACACAGTCAGCACCATCCGGTGCACCAATAAAGTGTTTATAAATCACCGGTGGTGTCGCAGCCGGCCGATGTTCTGCCGCTGGTCTTGCCTTCGTGTGGTGCACTTGGTGTTCTTGCCTCTTTCAAAAAAATAAAGAAAGGCGCCAACCGCGTCCATTTCTCTATTGTGGCCGTCAGGGGGCCAACTGTTAGTGGTTCACCTTGTATGGCATAGGTGCCACGTTGACCCATAGGTCCATCCATGGGTGGTGCTTGGCCGCAAAAGAACTGCGGTCCATTGTGGGTGGCCACCAACATTGCGGTCCATATGGTGTATCGATCCAGGCAGCAAGCAGCGAAAGTGCAGGCCCACAACTGCGTAGCCAGCACCTCTCTCTCCTCTCTCTCTACCCCAAAGCCAGATCCTCGGAGGTGGGAGACAAAAGAAGCAGACAAGTGAGTAAGGTGGTAAGGGCGCAAAAGTGCACGCAATGCAAGGTAATGCACACTGGGGGCACATGGGAACCAGGTGAGACAGGTACGTTCCTACCGTACGCTCCCCCCCACCAGGTAACCTACATGGCCCCCTCCCTTACCCCTTACTGTATCCACAAAACACAACACTACCCATAAACATCTACTTTACAAATCAACAAACATCCCTACTGTCTTCCCCGTTCCTCCCATATACCAAATTCGTCTTCTCTCCCTCCTAACCAATCAAATTTGCCATTTTCAACTCTCATCAAAATTTGCCATCTCCAACTGAACATCATAATTTGCCATCACCAATTCATCATCAGTCCCTCCTAGGGAGGGAGAGATGGAATCACCCCAATGTCTCATCCACGTCGTGATGCGTCTCACCAATCCACACAGCAATTCTCATTTCCTGCAACACAAAACAAAGAAAACACAGGTGTGGAGTCATCATCATCACCACAGGTAAGTGGCTGCGTATGGTGCGACAGGTTCATCAATCCTAACTATTTCCTAAATGACTTTAACAACTTTACATTACCCGGGGTCTTTCTCCGGCCAAACCATTGGCCCTCTTACACTATGGGTTCTAAAAACCAATTCCCATTGGCCAACTGTGGTGCTTTTCAATTTGGGGTCTCACTCCCCCGATTCATCTCCCGGTGCCCTCGCACAATTTCTGGGCCGCGACGTGTACCTCTCCCAGCGGGTCTACCCACCTGCACACCTCCACCACTGTAGTTGCCTCCGAGCTTACCTGCTCCTTACCCTAACCTATCTACCTGGGGAAGGCCCTCTGGCGCTCTCCCCACCCGGTGCCCTCTCTGGCACTGGGCTACCCGATCCACACCCGGGATCCTCAGGCACCCACTGACACTAACGGCTCCCAGAGCCCACCTGCGGCCTCACCTGGCCGACATCCTCACAGTGGTGGAGTGCCCAACCAACTACACACACTAACAGGCTACACGCCCAGCCATTTCCACAACACTAATGCACCCATCCAAATACCATTCTGTCACCCGCACCACAGATGCCAATATCCTACCACAATTTACCTGTACCCTCTCCCTAACACTTACACTACCCGCCCCGGGTATCCGTGATGGGGGTCCACTCTTCCCCCATTCACACCTTCGCACCATGCACACCACTCCGTACCACTTACTCCAACTCTCTCCACACACCTGTACTTGCACACCTGTGCTCTCACACCTGGTGCCACCTGCACCCTTCTCTCCCCAAGCGCATTCGCGCTGATCCACAACACTCACTACTCACACACTGCTCCACACACCTGTCCAGTTGCACACCTGTGCAATCACACCTGTTCAATTCTCACACACACGGCATCATCTCAGCTAACTACTCCCTTCTGAAACTTGCGCTTCCCAGTCGTCCCTTTAAACTATTGCGCTCCCACGTCATTATCATCCACACTAATCTACCTGCGTCCCCACTACAGGTATCAGTCACTAACTAAACTTAACGTCACCTAATGTCATCTTCGCTAGATCCCTATCAATATAACCTAACCCACCCGGGCTAGTTTTCACTGCCATACACCCCATAATCTATTGCTCCTTTGCCCCCACTATGGGAAGGGTGGCAGGGATGCCCCCCTTACCCACCGGGCCCATCGCTCACTACCAATTTTGCACATCAAATTGCAACAAATTCAAAAATTTGCCAATCCTACTCATCATCTGCCAATCATTACTGCCAATCCTTTGCCAATCATCTAATTTTGTTTTTCTCTAATTTTGGGGCCAAAACACTATCCTCATAACCCGTCTACTTACTAATGCCTCTCGGTGCGCCAATTTACTTCTAAAGCTCGGCTTCGTACAGCCAAGCCATGAATGCGGGTTGTTCTGTGCCAGCGGCTGGATGCGTCCGGCACTCGGTGCAGGGACGGGGGCTTACCCGGGCCGAGATCCCACGCACCATCTCGGCACGGAGCCATCCAATGTCCCGCTCTCGACCTGCCGGCACGTCTCACCAAAAAGTGGTCGCCATGACGACCCTTTCCATTGGGCTGCCAGCTCCGCCTAGTGGAGCACGGACGCGGCCGTTCAAAGCGAGGCCCGGCACGCACCGAGGGCCCGCTTCGGCTAAAAGTCGACCTAACCTCTAACCTGGTTACCGTCGATGCTTCACCTGGATTCTTACACCCCGCAGCCCGTTCCTTGCTCACACATCCAGCCGTCTCCATGCTCCTCGTACCTTTCCTTACACACCTCGGTACTCTCATTCCACTCACAGCCTTGGTCACACACCTGACCACCGAACACCTTGGCACACATTCGCCGCTCGCACACCTCACCAACACACCTCTTCGCGCCCCTTCCTCGGTCACCTCCTCTGTGACAATCACAGGTGTGCTCTCATTCGCACACCCAACCACGTGCCTTACTACCATTCCAGGTGTGCATCCTTCCATTCCAGGTGTACATCCTCGCTCACCTGTCACAACCAACTCACGCTCCTTGTCACTCTCACTACTCTCACCTCCATTCTTGACAGCGCACTCACCCTTACTCTTGACAGCGCACTCTTTCCTCATGCACCTGTCCGTCACACACCTTTCTCGCGCACACCCTCCCGTTACATCCTCTGTAACACTCACCACAGGCGTACACTTCCTCGTTACATCCTCTGTAACACTCACCACAGGTGTACACTCTCTCGTTACATCCTCTGTAACACTCACCACACCGCGCTTCCATGTACCCCCTCGCACACGCGCTACGACCGACTCACTCTCGCCAGCACCCTCACTCCTTGGCACGCACTTTTTCCTCACACACCCCAGAGTCGGACTTTCTCGCTCACCTCCTTTTTCGCACACCAGACCTGTCGCACACTTCACCAACGGCCTCTCACGAACACCCGGGTCCATCTCGACCCCCAAGCTTCTTAAATCCCCTGGCGCATCATACGCACGACCATATTGGTCACCACTTACACCGGGTCCTCTTCCTCTTCGCTTCTCCTCCATCACCTGCGAATCCCTCATCCGGTTAATGAGCACATCATCACGATCCAAACACAGACTTTGGACCAATTCTTTTATCTCCTCTTTTATCTCTTTCTTATCCCCTCTCCGTCGCTTCTTAATTTCGCTCATCCCTTCTTCCACTTCTTCTAATTTCTGCTTCACCTCTTTTATTCCCCGGTACGTCTCCTCAAGCTCGTCCTCCAAGGCTACCTTGACCGTTTCCATGTGCGTCCTCACCTGCCGGTCCTTCGTCTCCATTACCTCTATCACCTCGTCCAGCCTCGTTGTCAGTCCCTCACGTACCATCTGACATTCCCTCTTCGTCGCTACCAAGTCATCTTTTAGTTCTTTCTGTGTCGCTTTTAAACCTCCTAATACCGCAGTGTTCCTTTGAACCTGCTCCACTAACTCCGTCTGTCCCACCGTCAGCTGCTCCACCTCCTGCGTCAGGTCCTCTATGCCCCCTTGCAATTTTACAGTCCCCTTTCTCACCTCCTTCTCCATGTGCTCCTTACAGTGCCTCACCTCCTCGCGCACTCCTCCGACCTCCTCACTCACTCCTCTTCTGATCTCCTCTCCCATCACTTGCATCTCCTGCCCAGATGCCACCCTCATCTGCTCCATTTCCTCCCTGTGAGCATCCAGTTTGGTTTCTACCCCCATTCTGACCCCCTCTATCTGCTGCCCCATTTGGTTAACTTCCCTTTCCGCTTGGTCCCTCATGTCCCTCAATTTGCCTTCCATCCTGTTTTCTAACCCCTCTAACCCCTTTTGCATCCCTTCCATTTGATTCTCTTGAGCGGCCATTCTGTTTTCTACCCCCATTAACCCATTTTTCACTCCCTCTATCTGATTCTCCTGGGCAGCCATTCTATTTTCTACCCCCATTAACCCATTTTTCACCTCTTTTATCCCGTTGTCTAACCCCTCAAATTTGTCGTCTAACTTCCCAAATTTCTTGTCTAATCCCTTAAAATTATTGTCTAACCCCTCACTGGTACACCTCGCTTCGTCCCTCATTACCCCCATTTGGTTTCCCATTACCCCCAATTGGCCCTCCAATCGCTCACTCTGAGCATCCATCCGGTTCCCCATTACCCCCATCATTCTGCTTTCCATTTCTTCGCTATTCTTGTCCATAAGGGCCTTCATTTGTAGAAAAAAAAGGTTCAAATCCACCAGGGGCGCTGCCACGGTCGCGGGCGCCGCGACCAGCGAGGCGCCATTTTGTGCGTCTGCTACCCTCGCTGCTTCGCTCTCCTCACGTCCCTCAATTTGGTCCTGGACCGACCCTGCCTCACTCTCCACTACCGGACCCCAGCCGACTTGGTCTGCCATAGCGCGACTTTCAAAATTCGGGTTTTTATTTCCGTAAAACAAATCAAATTTCGCCGTTATAATTTCGAGCGCGGAAAAAAAACGCGCTCCGGATCGAATTCTACCTCCCAAAGTTTGGGCCTAACAAATTTAGTCCCAGGTCCGAATCCGACACTCCTGACACCAATTGTTACAGACACGACTTTGATGTTAGGGTGGGCCGAGCGGAATGGCCGCCGTGTCCGCACAAGTTACCCGATTATACTCGAACGTTGACTAAATCGCGCTATGCTAAATCAATGATGGAAAAGACACAACGGCTGGATTAAAATGACACGACACCAAGGGTTCAGTTCTCAAGACCTCCGGAGGAGGTTATATTAGGGCGGAAGGTCAGATTACAACGACAAGAGGGACAGCATAGAAAGGCAGGCACTTAGACACACTCTTATAATAGCCCCGACAGACGACAGATAAACAGGACAAAAACTGACTCACACGGGGATTGATGGCAAGGAAAGCGGGCCGTCGATGGCTCAAGGTGCACCGTTCTCGGAGGGGGTGCACTGTTCTCGGAGGTACTGCAATACCGGGTCGATGCGTGGAGCTCGCTCAGCGCTTGGAGGTCGCGACTTGTCTTCTTCAGTCGGGGGCGCATCTCATCTCATGTCACATCCGGTAAGTCGCTGCGTATATCCGGCGGGGAGTGACACGCCCTCGGCTCGCTAGCTCCGCCCCAGATGGAATCGGTCCGCCCTTCTTATTGGGTGCGGGGGGGGTTACCAGGCTCCGCCCTTGACGAGGAGCTGACAGCCAGCCCCTTCGTGGTAACCCCGTGGAGCGCATGGGTAAGGGCGGCTAACCGAGCCGGAGTGAGGACGCACACTCCCCGCGCGCCGTTGTTGTAGTTGTTGTAGTTGTTGTTGTAGTTGTTGTTGTAGTTGTTGTTTGGGGAAGAAGATGGGAGGAGGTATGGGAAGGTCCTAAACTCACTACTGGTGCCATATAATCACATTCTGGTGCAACGAAGAGTCAGAATTAATGGAAACGAGTCCTTAACTGACATCGACTAAGAATAACTAGCAAGATGTCCGAAAGTTGTCTACGTGAGATGCGGTGGACCTGGGCACGACATTTAATGGGGGAAAAAGGGGAAGGTCGGTTCTACAGAGTGTTATTTACAGGCAATGGGACTAGGGAATGGGGGATTGGGGATAGTTGGGGAGTATTGGGGAAATAGGGGAGTATTTACAAGCGGATATTGAGGCCAAGTCCCATATCCGCAACAATATATATATATATATATATATATATATATATATATATATATATATATATATATATATATATATATATATATATATATATATCAAGTAATGAACGGCGGTTGGGAATTATATCCACGATATCCATTTTTCCGTTCTCCAACCTATAGCTTTGTCTTTAAAAACTCAACGTTTCGGCCAGCAACCCAGCGTGCGCCGAGCCTCCACTAGCCTTCATCAAGAGAAGTTCCCTTGTTCACCTCCTCCCAGATATATCTGGGGGGAGGGGTGGGCCTATTCTATCAACCAATCACAAAGCTGCGTTGCGAGACCTCGTGACCATGGACCCATGCTCGGCTTATGTTGCAAGTGTTTTGTGCGTGTTTGAGCGGTGTATTGTGTTTTGTTGTTCGTGTTGCCTGTGTCGGCTATGTCCCACTTTGTCTTTGTCCTCCTCCACGCATCGGTGTGTCTCTGGTGTACTTATGCATGAGAGGTCCGTATGCCTGTGGTAACGCCACAGTCTCCTCTGTCAATGGTGCCCGCGTTTGGCCAGTGTGCCAGGCCTCCAGTATTCGCCTCCTGGCCCGGTTCGGGGATGCCGCCAGCACGTTCACATTGTCCCATAGAGGAACATGGCCCGCCCTTATTCCATGCTTGGCGATAGCAGATTTTTCTGGGTGATTACACTCAAAGGCCTTGTGGTGTTCATTAATGCGCTGGCCTAAGGTTCTTCCAGTCTCGCCTATGTATTCTCCACCACAGTCACATGGAATGGTGTATACCACACCTGTGCAATCATTCTTCAGTCTTTGACCTTGGTCAGTGCACGTCTCAAGGTGTATATAGGTTGGTAGTTGACCCTCACCCCGACCGGTCTCAAAATCCTGCCAATCCTTTGAGATACCCGTGGCACAAATGGTAGCACGCAGAAGCCCTTAGGTGGTTCCTGTGGCACGTCCTGGATTCTTGGATCCGCCAGTACCATTTCATTTTTTGGGCAGAGGTGGTCTGGGTAGCCATTGGCTTTCAATACCCATTTGAGATGCTTGATCTCTCTCCTTTTGCCCTTCAAGGTGGACGGTATATTCCTTGCCCTTTTTACGAGTGTATTCACCACAGCTCTTTTATGGTGCAGTGGATGGCAAGACGTGAAATCGAGGTAACGCTCGGTCTGGTCTGGGTGGGATGATTGCTGGAAACAGGCCGCCGACAAGTTGAATGTTGATGACGTTTGTCACCTCCTCAGCACTTGTCTGTCTTCCACCTATTTTGTCTTTGACAGCACATTTTACAAACAGGTGTTCGGCACTGCGATGGGCTCCCCGGTGTCTGCGGTGGTTGCCAATATGGTGATGGAAGAGCTGGAAACACGCACCATCCCATCCCTCCCAACACAGCCACGTGTCTGGTACCGCTATGTCGATGACACTTTTGTCATCTGCCCCAGCACGGCTGTTAATGCAATCCAGGAGGGCATCAGTGGAATGTTTCCTTCCATCAAGTTCACCTGTGAGGAAGAACAGGATGGGTCGCTTCCATTTTTGGACGTCTTGGTGAGGAGGAACCTCAATGGAAGCTTAAGTACCGCATTATATAGGAAACCCACCCAGACCGAGCGTTACCTCGATTTCACGTCTTGCCATCCACTGCACCACAAAAGAGCTGTGGTGAATACACTCGTAAAAAGGGCAAGGAATATACCGTCCACCTTGAAGGGCAAAAGGAGAGAGATCAAGCATCTCAAATGGGTATTGAAAGCCAATGGCTACCCAGACCACCTCTGCTCAAAAAATGAAATGGTACTGGCGGCTCCAAGAATCCAGGACGTGCCACAGGAACCACCTAAGGGCTTCTGCGTGCTACCATTTGTGCCACGGGTATCTCAAAGGATTGGCAGGATTTTGAGACCGGTCGGGGTGAGGGTCAACTACCAACCTATATACACCTTGAGACGTGCACTGACCAAGGTCAAAGACAAAAGACTGAAGAATGATTGCACAGGTGTGGTATACACCATTCCATGTGACTGTGGTGGAGAATACATAGGCGAGACTGGAAGAACCTTAGGCCAGCGCATTAATGAACACCACAAGGCCTTTGAGTGTAATCACCCAGAAAGATCTGCTATCGCCAAGCATGGAATAAGGGCGGGCCATGTTCCTCTATGAGACAATGTGAACGTGCTGGCGGCATCCCCGAACCGGGCCAGGAGGCGAATACTGGAGGCCTGGCATACTGGCCAAACGCGGGCACCATTGACAGAGGAGACTGTGGCGTTACCACAGGCATACGGACCTCTCATGCATAAGTACACCAGAGACACACCGATGCGTGGAGGAGGACAAAGACAAAGTGGGACATAGCCGACACAGGCAACACGGACAACAAAACACAATACACCGCTCAAACACGCACAAAACACTTGCAACATAAGCCGAGCATGGGTCCATGGTCACGGGGTCTCGCAACGCAGCTTTGTGATTGGTTGATAGAATAGGCCCACCCCTCCCCCCAGATATATCTGGGAGGAGGTGAACAAGGGAACTTCTCTTGATGAAGGCTAGTGGAGGCTCGGCGCACGCTGGGTTGCTGGCCGAAACGTTGCGCTTTTAAAGACAAAGCTATAGGTTGGAGAACGGAAAAATGGATATCGTGGATATATATATATATATATATATATATATATATATATATATATATATATATATATATATATATATATTACATGTAACACTTCATTCATTCCATTTATGACTAGACTAATCGAGTGATTAAAGTGTTACTGGCTTCAACCTTCCTGCAGAAATCCGACAGAATTCAAATCCCATATTCTGTTTTCACCTCATACCTTTTCTTTCTCTCCTACTCCATTACCTTTCATGAGTCCGTAGTCGGTAATTTTCTCTAATAAATTTTGGCTTCCTTCAATTCTTTACTTTGCTCAACAATTGCACCTTAATGATGGAGATGATGTCGCGCGTTTACCATGATGTATTTGTGTCTGTATGATGTTTCTTAATAATTGGTTCTTTAAGAGCAAAACGACAGACATGATTGGGACAGTTGTGTGCATTAATAAGTTGGCCGCTTCCATGATTCTTTTAAGTCTGGTGGTCAGATTAACGGTGCGGGAAGGGAGGGTAAGGACCGAGAGGGCGAACGGAAGGGAACATAGAAGGGCCGGAGCAGGGAGGGGGCACTTGGGGTCACCGGAATGTCTGCAACCTCTTTGCAAGAAAGGGCAGAGGTCAGAGGTGACTGCAGCCATGTGAGAGAGGGAAGTAAATGGGGGTGCCTGGGCAGTGCCCCCAACCACGTCCTCAAACACCTCTATTCCGAACCCACCACCTTATTCTCCCTGGCACTCAAAAGCCTTTGGGTTATTTACCCCCCCCCCCCCCATTTTATTTTCCCTTCACCCTCTTCCACAGTCGCCTTCCCTTCTCCCGCCATCGTGGGAGGCTGAGTCTGTGCGCCAAAGGACTGGCTGTAGCTTTGATCCGAAAAGGTTCACACCCTCATCTTCGGTTCGACGAGACGAGCCACTTTTGCGGCACGAAGCACAATAGGCCATGAGGGACGGGCCTAGAATCGACATGAGGAGCATTATGGAATCATGGGAGGCTCGTGAGGCGTTGTGACGTTCATAGGGACGCTACAAGCTTTCAAAATTTCATCGTAAGCCAAAATCTAACGGTCACATTGAGTCTACTTCTGCCAAAACGGGATTAGAAGATTCGGTGTAAGAGAAGCCAATGAGATTTGATGTTGAGCGTTTTAAGTAAAATATAACAGGTCAAAATTGGAAATATAAGCTTCAAATATTGAAATAGAAAAATCGATGTTATGGGTCAAAAGGTCCTTTTGGCCATGTTGTGCTACCACAAATCTTGGAACACCACTTTGCAGTTGTGAGTATTGCCTACAAAAGTATCTGTCTGAATGACATCAACAACCAGAATAAATAGCCGGGGAATTACTGTGCCATTGCTCATTGTGTCCTTGCGGTGGAAGGAGTGCACAGAGATCCTATGAGGATGTGAGGAGTGCACAGAGATCCTATGAGGATGTGGAAGGACTGCACAGAGATCCTATGAGGATGTGAAGAGTGCACAGAGATCCTATGAGGATGTGAGGAGTGCACAGAGATCCTATGAGGATGTGAGGAGTGCACAGAGATCCTATGAAGATGTGAGGAGTGCACAGAGATCCTATGAGGATGTGAGGAGTGCACAGAGATCCTATGAGGATGTGAGGAGTGCACAGAGATCCTATGAGGATGTGAGGAGTGCACAGAGATCTTATGAGGATGTGAGGAGTGCACAGAGATCCTATGAGGATGTGAAGAGTGCACAGAGATCCTATGAGGATGTGAGGACTGCACAGAGATCCTATGAGGATGTGAAGAGTGCACAGAGATCCTATGAGGATGTGAGGAGTGCACAGAGATCCTATGAAGATGTGAGGAGTGCACAGAGATCCTCGGAGGCTGTGAGGAGTGCACAGAGATCCTATGAGGATGTGAGGAGTGCACAGAGATCCTATGAGGATGTGAAGAGTGCACAGAGATCCTATGAGGATGTGAGGAGTGCACAGAGATCCTATGAAGATGTGAGGAGTGCACAGAGATCCTATGAGGATGTGAGGAGTGCACAGAGATCCTATGAGGATGTGAGGAGTGCACAGAGATCCTATGAGGATGTGGAAGGACTGCACAGAGATCCTATGAGGATGTGAAGAGTGCACAGAGATCCTATGAGGATGTGAGGAGTGCACAGAGATCCTATGAGGATGTGAGGAGTGCACAGAGATCCTATGAAGATGTGAGGAGTGCACAGAGATCCTATGAGGATGTGAGGAGTGCACAGAGATCCTATGAGGATGTGAGGAGTGCACAGAGATCCTATGAGGATGTGAGGAGTGCACAGAGATCTTATGAGGATGTGAGGAGTGCACAGAGATCCTATGAGGATGTGAAGAGTGCACAGAGATCCTATGAGGATGTGAAGAGTGCACAGAGATCCTATGAGGATGTGAGGAGTGCACAGAGATCCTATGAGGATGTGAGGAGTGCACAGAGATCTTATGAGGATGTGAGGAGTGCACAGAGATCTTATGAGGATGTGAGGAGTGCACAGAGATCCTATGAGGATGTGAAGAGTGCACAGAGATCCTATGAGGATGTGAGGAGTGCACAGAGATCCTATGAGGATGTGAGGAGTGCACAGAGATCCTATGAGGATGTGAGGAGTGCACAGAAATCCTATGAGGATGTGAGGAGTGCACAGAGATCCTCGGAGGCTGTGAGGAGTGCACAGAGATGCTATGAGGATGTGAAGAGTGCACAGAGATCCTATGAGGATGTGAAGAGTGCACAGAGATCCTATGAGGATGTGGAAGGAGTGCGCAGAGTTCCAAAGAGGATGTGAGGAGTGCACAGAGATCCTATGAGGATGTGAGGAGTGGAGTGCACAGAGATCCTATGAGGATGTGCAAGGAGTGCGCAGAGATCCTATGAGGATGTGCAAGGAGTGTGCAGAGATCCTATGAGGATGTGCAAGGAGTGCGCAGAGATCCTATGAGGATGTGCAAGGAGTGCGCAGAGATCCAATGAGGATGTGCAAGGAGTGTGCAGAGTTCCAAAGAGGATGCTAATTTGCTGGCACACAGAGTGTGTACCTTCATCGTCATGATCTCCAACGTTTAATCCAAAACTCAACTGAACTTGGTGAATAACTTGCTCACTGTTCCAGAAATCCTATGCAACAAGGGAGTATGATTACTATTGGGACAAACAGGCACTGAATGAATTTCCATAATCAGGTAGGTGCAGGTGACATTATCAATAAATAGGTGCATTGGTTATCTCAGCCTGTAAGAGCTTGACCCTTTGTTGTTACTCCCGACCGTGACCAACCCTTCCGGTTTCTTGCACATGCTGCAGGTCGCTGGGAGGAGGACATGTTTCATTCTATCTGGTGCATCTGTTATCACCCAACAGCGGGCAGATCGAACCTGCCTCTTGGGTCTTGGCATTGAAGTCGAAGGGTCCACGTGTCCAGGAGGTTCGACTACAATGCGAGAGTGTGCTAACCGGTGATATTCACCTGTTAGCACACTCACCTGCTGCGTGCCAACCTACACCAGTAGAAGAGGTGACGTTGGTGGAATAAATGTATCAAACAATTCATTTTTCGAGTTGATTTCTCAACAATACACTGCTCACTGGGTGCCGCCACCTTGATTGAATGTGATTGCTCACAAAGGAGAAACCGCTTGTTCAATCGATGCAAAACTTTAAACAGAAGAGGGACTCACCTTGGAGAATATTTTATTGATTACTTTGACATCATATGAGGTGTATGTGTGTGTGTGTGTGTGTGTGTGTGTGTGTGTGTGTGTGTGTGTGTGTGTGTGTGTGTGTGTGTGTTTGTCACATGGTATGGCAGCCTTATTGGATTAAGGAAACTCATTGGACATCTTATCTGAAACCGTTGAATGAAAAAAGTTGAAACTTGGCTTCTGTCATCAACTCACCATGGGGTATATAGGGTGATAACGATGACGTCATCGGTGAAGTGAAGTGAAGCGAGTGAAGAATTTAATTTATCGGTCATGTGCTCTGGTGATCATATTGGATCGAAAATAAAAATGTTTAAAAATCTTCTTCTTCAGAACCGCTCAACAGATCGATGCGAAACTTTATACACATGAACGACAAGCCATGGGGAATATAGTTAGAATTTTTTTTTCATAATCCTCTTCATTGACACAATTTAGCCTTAATGTGCACAAAAACGGTTGTTAAATATCGTAATAATTAATCAACTAGAATGGCACTCTGTAGAGAGCATACCTCCACCAGGTGAACAGTTTACGTTTTGTATCCCAGAGTAGTCCAGGAAATCACAATACAGAATCACATTTAATCAAAATCATCCGTCCACAACTTTTTGTGATATTCTGCTTTGTATCTTTTTTGGCCCTATCTCCCAATGGTGAAGATTCGCTTAAAAAATTATACGAGCCGGATCCGGATCTTCACCAAAATAGAATCGAATCGATTGTTCCTTGTCACACACACAACCTGTCCACCAGGTTTCGTCCAAATCCATCCATAACTTTTTGAGATATCCCGCTGTATGTTGGTTTTAGCCCTATCACTCAATGGTGAAGAATCACTTAAATAATTAAATAATTCTCATATCCGAATCCACATTCAGATCTTCACCAAAATCGAATCGATTCTTCCTTGTCGGACACCCAACTGGTCCACCAAGTTTCGTCCAAATCCGTCCACAACGTTTTGAGATATCCTGCTATGCAGGTCCCTATCGTTTTTAGCCGGATCTCTCAATGGTGAAGAATCACTTAAAAAATTATACTAGCCGGATCCGAATCCGGATCTTCACCAAAATCTAATCCTTTCGTACTTGTCACATACGCTACATCCCTGCCAGATTTCGTCCGAATCCGTCCACAACTTTTTGAGATATCTTGTTCACAAACAAACAGACAGACAGACAGGGGCGAGAACATAACTTCCACCCACCTTTGATGGCGCAGGTATTAAAGCTATGGACAATGGCAATGTATGTGACACAATAGGGTGCATGGATGATACTGGTATATTGGCCATAATAGCAGCGTGTTCAGTTGAAGATGGT
This sequence comes from Myxine glutinosa, assembly GCF_964187855.1. Taxonomy (NCBI): domain Eukaryota; kingdom Metazoa; phylum Chordata; class Myxini; order Myxiniformes; family Myxinidae; genus Myxine; species Myxine glutinosa. Next base: position 180,659,258 of record NC_136262.1, read on the forward strand.
ATTTTTGTTCAGAATGAGCGTGCAACTGAGACTTTGCGCTCTACCCAGTGTCGTTATAGTTACTCCCGCCAGGGAGTGATGCATTCACTCGTGTCCGTGGGTGTGTGTCCGTGTGTCTGTGTGTCTGTGTGTTTGTGAACAAGATATCTGGAAAAGTTCTGAACGGATTTGGATGAAAGTTGGTGGGATGAATGCCCTTGGGATAAGGAAGAATTGATTCGTTTTTGGTGAAGCTCAGGATATTATTCCATATCCAGGAATTTTTTGAAGGATTTTTTTACCATTGGAAGATAGGGCTCATTTTTTTAAACATTATCTTCTATATATTCTATATTTAACATTGTGATGTGAAAATAGTTTTCATATTTGTTGTAAATGTAGTTTAAACTCGTGGTTATGCGTTAGAGCGGTGTATTTTTTAGCAGCGTCGTCTTCAATGTTCATTTTTTTTTCTAATAAAGACATATTCTGTCATTTTAAAACCACCAAAGTGTGTATTATGTTTCCCCGTTTCATAAAATGTATCGTTTTATACGTATAATGCTTTAAAACCGTTTTTTTTTTTTTTTTTTTAACCTCAGAAGAGATATCAACATTTAGCTCAGCGAATGTCATTCACGGCGTCAGTATTTGATGACCTTATAAAGACTTAGTTCCAGATTTGTCAATGGCTGAGGTATATTAACAAACGAATAAAACAGATTTGGCAAAATTCGAACTTTAAAAAAAAAGATCGCATATTCACCCAGGGTTGTGACAGGCTGAAGAAGAAGAAACCTCGCATGGGGCTTCCCAGACCAAATAAATAATTCTGGTTCTGGCTCTGCGATTTTCAGGTTTATTACTCCTGCCAGGAAGTAACGCATTTGATCGTGTCCGTCCGTGTGTGTGTGTGTGTTCGTATGTTCGTGTGTTTGTGAACAAGATATGTGGAAAAGTTCTGAACGGATTTGGATGAGAGTTGGTGGGATGATTGCCCTTGGGATAAAGAAGAATTGATTAGTTTTTGGTGAAGCTCAGGATATTATTCCGGATCCAGGAATTTTTTTTGGAAATTTTTTTGGGAAAGATTTTTTCTGTTTTACTGCATTAAAGCTTTTATTCTTATTCTTAAATGATGTTTTTCTTCTCTAATTCCGAGATATATCAAAATAAATTATCTGACAGTTAGGGCTTACTTTCTTTTTCATTTATTGTTTTGGGGAGAGGGGATGTTAAACAAAACGTATTATTCCAACTAAACCCACGGCTGGAGTATGCGCTCTACTGAGTGGCGTTCTAGTTTCAGTTGGAATCAGTTAGTCTCTCACTCGGGGTTATGGGGGTGAACAATTCATGTTCATTGTTTATAATGTGAGAACAGGTTTACTGAGGCTAACATAAATGGACGACGTGTGAACTGCTATTGTTCCAAGTTTAAATACTAAATGAGAGTGCTGAGTCATTAAAAGATCAGAAAGACAATCGGCATTGTCAAATAAGCTTTATGCAAAATATAGGAACTTATGAGAAAGAGCAGGTAGTGTTGTCATCTGAAGTGATGGCTCAAGATGATCAGAACACAGGTTCCAATACGATATAGAATATGTGTTTATCCCGTCTCCTAATATTCTTGTTATTCACATTAACCTCCAGTGATGTCTACTAATGTCTTTGTCCTGCATGTGATCCAGCAAAGAGTTGATGAAGTTCGTGAAATCCTTGATTTGAATGTGGTGCTGCATTTGTCTGAGACATGGACCTTGAGAAAGGAGAACATAAGGAGACTGTAGACTCTCAAAATGTGGGTGTAGGAAATGTTACGTGGTCCTCCCGGTGACTACCTGGTCTCGGTGACCCCCGGACCGTGAGAGGAACTCCGCCAGATAGTGGGGCGGCTTAGCCCAAATATTCAAAAGAATTGTGCATTTTGTGAAACAAGCACCAAATTTGGCACAAATGTACATTAATATGTTGCGAACATTTTCAGATATTGAGCCACTTGAAATTCCGTAATTTTTTTTTTCAAATTTTTTCAAATTTCGTAATTTCAAATTTTTCGGGTGACACCGTCACAATTTCGGTCTTCGAGGCCGGCCGATAGGCAAAGTGTGACCGGAAGGGATGAGGTTCTCCTGACCACGTGGCCCTCGATCTGGGAAGCGAGAGGCGTTCCATTAGTGGACGCGCCCCTCACGCCCGACTTTTGGGCGGCCCCGGCAGGCCGTTTGTTTTGACGTTCCGTGACAGGCCCCGCACCCCCACCTCCGGGCCGACCGGAAGCTTGTGCTGAGTACATCATACCTGAACAACTCAGTGAGGCAGAACACAGCAGTGCACACCAGGGTGACCCCTTCAGTGCATAAACCAATTAACCTGTCCACTGCAGGGCATATAGAAATGAAGTTATTTTCTGCATATAATAATAATATAAGTTCAGTTCTATATAACAATTTCTGTTATCACCACTACCACTACAACTACCACTACTACAAGCTTTGTCTGGAATTTTGTGGACTAACAGACAAACAGACATACAGACAAGCTGGGATCAAAACATTACCTCCTTCCACCATTGAGTGTAGAGGTAAACATCATGGAAATTATATCATGCCCTAGATTTAATTCATGCTTACCCGTGTATTTGCTTCACTGGTTCACAAGGTCTTTTGCATACATGTAATTCAGACTCTCGTCTTCATTGCTGACCACACAATGTTCGCAACATATTAATGTACATTTGTGCCAAATTTGGTGCTTGTATCACAAAATGCACAATTCTTTTGAATATTTGGGCTAAGCCGCCCCACTATATCGGCCGGCCTCGAAGACCGAAATTGTGACGGTGTCACCCGAAAAATTTGAAATTACGAAATTTGAAAAAATTTGAAAAAAAAAATTACGGAATTTCAAGTGGCCCAATATCTGAAAATGTTCGCAACATATTAATGTACATTTGTGCCAAATTTGGTGCTTGTATCACAAAATGCACAACAGGTTTGCTATGCTGCTACACTAAGAAAGATCTATTATGTATGCGCTTTCGTAACGCAATCAATATGAATTCCAATCAAGAAAAAACCCCACACCAAGGATCCGGAATAATCAAGGATATATTCCCCGAGCAATCAACAACCATCAACAATCAGCAATCAATAGTACAAAGATGTAAACTCATCTACCATAACTCTAAGATGGCCATCTTATACATTCCTCACGTGAGCCCCACTCCCGACTCCCTCCATGGTCAATGTCTCTCTCAATGTCTCCGTACTCCTGTAGTTCGATCTCCGCACGTGGGCGGTTGAACGGACCCTTCCTGACGTGCTTCCACCGGGCACGTCCCGTACCGGGAACAACGGCTGCAGCGCACACCTCCTGGCCAAGCGAAGCGGGTAAAGCAAAGCGGGCAAAGCAACACGCGGCTTGCCCAGCGCGCGAGGCCCAACGTGCGATCCGTACGCGGCCTTGTAGACGGTGAGGCGAACTGTGCCAGACGCTTGGTTCCGTGCATGAACCCACAGTGACTTGACGTGTCAAAGGGTAGTTACACGTCCCGGTAACTCCTCTCGCCAGACGGGCTTTTACACGCCGATTCTGTTACGTTGCTCAATCGCGATACCGCTCGCGTCCGAGCTCGGCGAGGAAGAAGAAGAATCGTCGCTTCTCTCGGATCTCGTGTCTTTTCTTCTTCCGTTTCCGGTCTCCTTTTTCTCAGAAGGGCTCCTGACCCTTTAATCACAACAACCTTTAATCGACTACACATTGATAAGCAAAGACCTGAATAGTAATTCACATACATTCACATAAATATGTAACACTCCCCCCCTTCAAGAAAGAAAGTTTGAACCCAGCGAAAACTTTCTTTGCCGGCCAACTTGGATAAACAAACCAGATAAACTCACCCCCCCCCCCCCAACTCATCAGTTCCCCCCGGGCCCAGTCATCACTTACAAATAAAGCAACAATATTTCACACAATCCCCTAGATTAATTCCCTCTGGACCAAGCGTCAACCACTTCTAGGTTCTCTTGAATGACGGTTAAGGGGTGGTGACCAAAGCCCCCAAATTTAAACCTCTCTATAGCACTTTTTCGGGAGGCCCAGCGGAGTATTCCCTACATGGACGCCTTAAGGAATGTGGAGTTCACGGTTAGTCCGGGGAGGAAAGTTCATTACATGGACGCCTTTAAGAACGTGGAGTTCACGGTTAGTCCGTGCAGGAAAGTTCACTACCTGGACGCCTTTAAGAACGTGGCGTTCACGGTTAGTCCATGTAGGAGGCTCGGCGGCTCCCCCGTATATAGTGCTTCAACTTCTCCAGACTCCTAACCGTTACGGTGGGACCCCTTGTCCCAGCCGTTACCTGACTGGCGGTCTCCTTCTCGGCCAGTGCTCTGACATTCATTCTTTCGGGAGGTGCCGTAACTCTGGGAGCCTCCATAGTAATATCGGCTGCTGCCAACCCCAAAACTCCTGCCAAGTGGTCCTCTTCTGTAGACCTCTCGACGCCTACGAAATGCCTTCCCTACTGTTATGGTCCGACCCTCCAAATCCTTACCATTCCAATTCTTCTCTGCCTCTCTGGCGTCTCTTGTGCTTGCAAACGTGACAAAGCCGAACCCTCTTGACCGTTGCGTTTCCCTGTCTTTTACCACTCGCACTTCCACCAGCGGCCCATATCGGTTGAAGACAGAGGTCAGAACTTCTTCCTCTGTGTTGAAGTTCAGTCCCCCTACAAATAACTTGGAACTTTTGTCGCCATCCCGAGCTGGTGTGGTGTTATTTTCCCTGTTGTGCTCTTGACCAACCCTCGGGTTACCATAAATTTTCCCCCCGGCCAAATCATTCCCGATAATCACAGATACTCCCTCTACAGGAAGCGTGGCTTGTAAACCGACGGTGATCGGTCCTGACACCAAATCGGATTCCAAATGGATGACATGAAGTGGGGCACTAACACAGCCACCGATCCCTTGTAATCGAACACTATCACCAGTTGCGGTACTCTTTGACAATGGCAAAATGCCTTCAAGCATTAAGGATTGATGGGCTCCTGTGTCCCTCAACACCCTAACTGATCTTGGGTTAGTCAAGTCTCCCTTGAGTGAGACCAACCCCTCATAAATAAATGGTTGGTAACTCTTCTGTGGGCGATTTCTTACGTTTGCCATCGCATTCGGAGTTGTACTAGTCGGACTCCGCTCTGGGTTGTCCCTTTTCATGAGGTAACAACTGGACATCAAGTGTCCAGGTTTTTTGCAAAAGGCGCAAGTAGGCCCGGAGGGAAAACTCGTGGTCTGCCTTGGGCCCCCCGGGAAATAAGTTTGTCTTGGGCCCGTAGCCCCCTGATTTCGAACAGTTCGGGTATCAGCGTTGTCCCCATATTCATCTCGAGGCCGCCGCCATGTATTGTCGTTCTCCGCACCTGCTGTTCCACACCTCCCCTGCGGAGATCTAGGCGAGGAGTTAGGTTCGTGGACCCCTATCCGGTGTGTTAAGGCATAATCATCTGCCATGGTGGCTGCGTCCCACAACTTCGGTACTTTCTTTACCTGCAGGTACACTTTGATGTCCTCGTGGACACACTGTTGAAATTCCTCCACCAGCATCAGGTCACGCAATGCTTCGAAGTCGTTCCCGACTCCTTTTGACTCACACCACCGATCAAACATGTTTTCTTTCACTCTAGCAAACTCCACATGGGTCTCACTCTCCCTCTTCCTGGCATTCCTGAATTTTTGCCGGTAAGCTTCCGGAACCAACTCATAGGCTTTGAGGATGTGCTTCTTCAATACCTCATAATCTGCACATTGGTCCATTGGTAGCGCCGAATAAATCTCTTGAGCTTTTCCCACCAGCACACTTTGCACTAGTATGGTCCAGGCCTCCTCCGGCCAGTTTAACTGTCGAGCCACTTTCTCAAAGTGTGGAAAAAATTTAGCGACTTCCTTTTCACTGAAGGGTGGAACCAGCCTCACATGTCTGCCCACATCCCAGGTGTTCTGGCTAGGTGTCGACCCCGTCAGCAAGGGTGGTACCTCTCCCCGTTCTCTCATTAACTCCAGCTCCTTGAGTTTAATTTCTTGCTGAAGCTCCATGTCACGTTCCTTTAATTCCCTTTCCGCTTTTCTCTCCTCTGCTTCGAGGTCCCTTGCAGCTCTCCTCTCCTCTGCTTTTCTCCCTTCTAACCTTTCCTGGAGTTCTCGTTCCACTCCCCTTTCCTCTGCTTGTTTCTCTTCTCTCCTCTCTTCTACTTTCCTTTCTTCTTCTGCTCTTTCCTTTTCTGCTTTCCTTTCTTCTTCTGCTCTTTCCTTTTCTGCTTTCCTTTCTTCTTCTGCTCTTTCTTTTTCTGCTTTCCTTTCTTCTTCTTTTAACCTTTCCTGGAGTTCTCGTTCCACTCTCCTTTCCTCTGCTTGTTTCTCTTCTCTCCTCTCTTCTGCTTTCCTTTCTTCTTCTTTAATCCGTTCCTGGCTCCGTAATTGCAACTCCAGTTTCCGGAGCTCAACGTCTTCTGGTTCTTCGGGTAGCCACTGCCAGGCTAACTCGTCCCATGTTCCTAATCCCACCATAGACGGTATCACCGTGGTCTGCAACTCTGCCTTCCTCAAATTAGTTCGGACCTCCAAGTTAAAATGTTTGGCCAATTTCAAGAGGTCCGCTTTTAGTAACGCTCGGAACTGTTCCTCACTAGGTGTTACCGCAAAGTTCTGTGCAACAAACGCCATGGTGACTATCGTTAACACCTGTTAACCTTCACCCAAGACTTTACCACAATTTCTCAAAAATTTACCAATTAATAATTAATTAATAAATTTTAATTAATAAAAACTATTATTTTATTATGTTATACAATTTTAAATCCCGGACGTAGACCCAATTGCGAATCCGCAAATCGTAATTTGGACGAGCTCCCAATTCTGTTACGTGGTCCTCCCGGTGACTACCTGGTCTCGGTGACCCCCGGACCGTGAGAGGAACTCCGCCAGAAAGATCTATTATGTATGCGCTTTCGTAACGCAATCAATATGAATTCCAACCAAGAAAAAACCCCACACCAAGGATCCGGAATAATCAAGGATATATTCCCCGAGCAATCAACAACCATCAACAATCAGCAATCAATAGTACAAAGATGTAAACTCATCTACCATAACTCTAAGATGGCCATCTTATACATTCCTCACGTGAGCCCCACTCCCGACTCCCTCCATGGTCAATGTCTCTCTCAATGTCTCCGTACTCCTGTAGTTCGATCTCCGCACGTGGGCGGTTGAACGGACCCTTCCTGACGTGCTTCCACCGGGCACGTCCCGTACCGGGAACAACGGCTGCAGCGCACACCTCCTGGCCAAGCGAAGCGGGTAAAGCAAAGCGGGCAAAGCAACACGCGGCTTGCCCAGCGCGCGAGGCCCAACGTGCGATCCGTACGCGGCCTTGTAGACGGTGAGGCGAACTGTGCCGGACGCTTGGTTCCGTGCACGAACCCACAGTGACTTGACGTGTCAAAGGGTAGTTACACGTCCCGGTAACTCCTCTCGCCAGACGGGCTTTTACACGCCGATTCTGTTACGTTGCTCAATCGCGATACCGCTTGCGTCCGAGCTCGGCGAGGAAGAAGAAGAATCGTCGCTTCTCTCGGACCTCGTGTCTTTTCTTCTTCCGTTTCCGGTCTCCTTTTTCTCAGAAGGGCTCCTGACCCTTTAATCACAACAACCTTTAATCGACTACACATTGATAAGCAAAGACCTGAATAGTAATTCACATACATTCACATAAATATGTAACAGAAAGAATGGGAATGTGGATTGAGCGAAAGACTGAAACGTGCGTATGGTGAAGGATGGGAAGGATTGAATGGGTTGAAGATGAGGAATGAAGAAATGATTGGGTCGGTGCAGAAGAAGAGGTCAATTAATGAGTTGGTAGAGAAGATTGAAGATGAAGACATAAACAAAAAGCTGAAAATGAGAGCTGATGAGAGAAGGTGTAGTGAAGATCAGACAAGGGCGGCACCGATTAGACATGGGTGGTGCCGATCAGACATGCGTGGTGCCGATCAGATATGGGTGGTGCCGATCACACATGGGTGGTGCCGTTTAGACAAGGGCGGCGCCCATCATACAAGGGTGGCACCAAGGCAAGGGTGGCAATGATCAGACATGGGTGGTGCCGATCAGACATGGAGGGTGCCGATCAGACATGGGTGGTGCCGATCAGACATGGGTGATGCCGATCAGACAAGGGTGGCTGCACTCAGAGAAGCGCAGCAGCTATCAGGAAAGGGTTCTGCTGATGGAAATAATGAACCTTCCAAAATGCAGATCACTGCATAAATGAACACATTCATGTATATATATATATATATATATATATATATATATATATATATATATATATATATATATATATATATATATATATATATATTCTTACTAATTACATCTAAACTTGCATTATCTAACTGTTGGAATATCTTGTTTGAGAACTTTAGGAATGCTGATCGTAGAACAGAGACATTATGAGATGTTGGCGTTATTTTGTGATCTCAGTGTCAAGTTCCTTTGTTCTTTTCCTTTTCCCACAATTCCAGCAACCCTCGATGTGTACAGGTTAGCGGCATTAATTGGGGATCATTTTCAATTAGTTAGTGTATGTTCTGTGTCGTCTGCGCATCAGGGGTCCATTGGGATTCATGCCGCATGTCCTTTATCCTCAGGAATTATTGAATCAAATTTCATGCTGAATATTCCTATTGTTTTTCATTTATTACCCTGCGCTCGCGAAGCGAAAAGCGGGGTTAAGCATTCAGTTACGTATGTGTGCTGTACGTGTTTGCATTTTAAAAATTCATTTTCTCGGCAACTGTTGGTCTGATGGGCACGAAATTTTCACCATTGGAGCGCCTCCTCCTTTAGAATATTTTAATGATAACCATGACATCATAGGTCATGTGATACAAGCGCCATCATGGAAAAACGGAAAAATGTTGCACCTCTATATCTCCAAAACTGCTGCATGGAAAAATTGAAACATGGCGCATTGTAAAGAACTCCATATGGGGAATAGGTGTTGTTAACGATGACGTCGTTGCTGCCATACTTATGACGACATAATTCGACAGGGACAACGCTTAGTCTGATCAGTTTGAAAGGTATTGAGCGTGATCTATGCAACGATTATATTAGAGAATATAAATGTGTGATGTCATCGCTCATGTGATCTGGCAGCCATACTGGATCAAAGAAAAAAAATCTTAAAAAACAGAAGAGTTGGCTCGCAACATGTTGACTGCACAGGGTAAGTATTCTATGAATACCATCTAGTTATTAACTGTTATAATTTGCATTAAAAATGTTTATATTATGTCTGTGTGTTTCGTTGTTATCTCCATATTCGGGTCTCAGAAGGTGAAATGGAGTCCTCCTAGCCCTCAAAATATCCATCTCTGTTTCAGTAAGGTTTTGATTATGATTCATGGACCACGTTTTCTTGTTCTCAAGGTTTTGTTCCGAAGGCTCTTTTCAGGATCGCCACTGAGCTCGGGACAGCCTCCAATTGTAGTTTGTTTGTAGTAATATTCCCTGGGATGAGGTTCCTCCTTATCATTCCTGTTGCTCCAATAATCACTGGTCCAATTTTGTTGCTCTTCAGCTTTAAAATAATTCACTTCATTCTTGAGACATTCATATTTGGTCATTTTCTTGATTTTCACATTATTTAGACAAAACAAGTGGGTACTAAAACTTCAATTAGCATTGCCTTATTTTCCCTTTTCGAATCTGAGTACTAAGTCCGATCGCAATGCTTTGTTTTATATGTTCATGTTTGAGGGGATCATCAGGACGTATGTGAGTGTTACTTCTTTGTTTTCAGTGATTGCTTTTGGTTCATGTTTCCATGAGTTTTCTGAAACTGAGATATTGAAGTTTTTGCAGATGTGCTGTTGGATTACTGTACATACATTGTTGTGCCTTTGTGTGTACAGCTGTTCTGACATGAGTGTCTTACATCCCAATAGGACACGACCCGTGCGTGCTCTCTGTTTTTACCTTGCAGAATCTACAACTGTTTGATTGACTTAGTGCCACCATCTTCTTAAAGTTTTGTTATGGTGTCCTTGGTCTTGGGCATTTATTATGATTTGTTCTCCACCGCAATTGAGTTGACCTCACCTATTCTGAACTATGACAGTGAACCTTCTTTGTCTCTCCCAAACCTGTCAAACTCTTTTTTGAATTTTCCTGCTCTTTGATGTCCTTGTTTGCAGCATTTTTAGAAAAAGCCGATAGTTTGGCACATAACGTGACATTATCAGGTGACTAGGAGTACCATATGTTGGTAGCATCACCAGCACCCCCAACATATGTGTTCCATTTGCTTGATTGAGTCTTCTTTGTCGTATCTGTCAGTTAATATAAATTAATAGTAAATGTTATTTAATAGTTAATATCAAGCTAATACATGTATTTCATACAGTATATATATACACACATACAGTATATATATATACAGTCGTGGTGAAAATTATTGGCACCCTTGCACTTTTTCAAATAATGCACCATTTCTTCAAGAAAAATTAAAAAATCTTTTGGTATACACATATGTATTTCTATGGTTTGCAGTGGAACAAAACAAAAAAAGCTGAAAAAATTACTAAATCTTAGCTTATCCCACACAGAAATGCTAAAATGGCCCGGACAATATTATTGGCACCTTTTATAAGTTGTTCGAAATAATTAGATTTCAAACAGATGATTCTCCTTTACTTTGGAACTGAACTCACCTATGGTGAGTTGCAGGTGCCTGCAATATAAAAATCACTCATTCAACCAGTTTGAATAGAGAAAAGGAGTCATTCTGCTATTTTGTGTCACTGTGTGTACCCCAATGAGCATGGAGAAAAGAAAGAAAAACAGAGAATTGCCTGAGGAGGTCAGACACAAGATTGTAGCCAAGCATGGGAAATCTCAGGGCTACAAGTCCATCTGCAGAGACCTTGATGTTCCTGTGTCCACCATACGCAATGTTATCAGGAAGTTTAAGGCACTTGGCAAAGTCGCCAACATCCCTGGACGTAGCTGCAAGAGAAAACTTGATCGAAGATTGCAGCAAAGGGATTGTTCTAATGGTGGAGAAAGCACCTCGATCAACTGCCAAACAGATTCAAGCTGACCTTCAGACACAAGGTACGACTGTTTAAACTCACACCATCTGTCACCAACTCAATGAAGGGGAGTTCCAAAACACACCTGAACAAGCCAAAATCCTTCTGGGAGAATGCGCTGTGGACAAATGAGACCCAATTAGAGCTTTTTGCTAAAGCACATCATCTCTATGTTTACAGAAAACAAAATGAATCCTTGAAAGAAAAGAACACCTTCCCTACAGTCAAACATGGAGGAGGTTCAGTGATGTTTTGAGGTTGCTGTGCTGCCTCTGGCACTGGGTGCTTTGAATGTGTGCATGGCATCATGAAATCAGGAGATTACCAAAGCATTTTGGAGCGCAATGTTCAACCGAGTGTCAGAAAGTCGGGTCTCCGTCGAAGGTTATGGGTCTTGCAGCAAGACAATGACCCCAAACACATTTCAAAAATCACCCAGGAATGATTCAAGACAAAACGTTGGATTGTTCAGAAGTGGCCAGCAATGAGTCCAGATCTAAATCTCATTGCACACTTGGGGGGAGATCTGAAAACAGCAGTTGGGAGAAGGCACCCTTCAAAGATGGGAGAAGTTGTCAATGCCATTTCTTTTTATTTTCTGATTTAAAAGAATATATTCAATTCTGAATCAAAAACAAAGGTTCTGTAATATTAACAGTGAAATATAGAATTGTGGAGACCAAATACTTTCGTCAATTTCAACTTATTTTTTAGAGAAAATTGTGAGTATTTGAAAAAAAGTGAAAGGGTGCCAATATTTTTGCCTATTACTGTATATACAGTGTATATATATATACAATGTTGCGGATCTCAGACGTCGGCGTTCCCCTTACCAAGGGGGGATTAATCCCCTTGTCTTTTTACTAGCCGACGAGATCTGGAGCTATGACGTTCTTTCCGGACGACGTTAGGTAGGGTCGTAAGCCGAATTCTTATTACCTAATTACTAACGCCGGCCATGAAGCAAGGAAATAACTCCAGCCCGAATCACGGTTATAATTGGAAACGCCGAGCGATAGCGAACCGTGATCCGAGCTGTTAACAATGACTAGACTTGATTCTAGCGGTTACGAATCGTGCCACGTTTACCCAATGGAGAAATCACTAAGACGGTCGAATTAAGAGGAAACAGGAAGAACAAGCAATTTATTACACATTGTACAATGAAGAAGAAGAAGCAATGTACAGTGAAGAAGAAGAAGCAATGTACAGTGAAGAAGAAGAAGAAGCAGATACACAGGGCAGCCTTATACGGTCTTAACTTATCCCTGGACACGGGCGCGTTCGCACTCAGACTCAGACTCACATGGGGTTTGTAGATGGTCGGGTCAAGGGTCCAAAGATGGCATCCACAGCTCGCTCCGGTCCCTGACTCGTACCACGAAGAAGATGGTAGATGGCAGGCAAGCTCTCCGTGTGTCATTGGCACGGATCGGACAATTATATGGGGGGATCGGTAAGCTGGGCTGGCAGTTACTTCGCGACTCACGGCCACGTACGTAATAGAAATACCGGCGCTTTATATGCGCTCCCAGCAGACCCAAAGCCAAATCCTCAATGAGTCCTTGCAATCACTCAGGATAACAGTGCCTCTCCCAACCAGTCCTCAAACAGGGCGATCTCCAATCAGGCCTCTTTCATGTGCCAATCGTGCAAGTCATGGACAGTCCTCTTCATTCGAGCTCGCTCAGTCCTTTCCGCACAGTCCTGTGGAAGGGCTTTGCGTGCGTGGTTATATAGCGCCGCCCAGCGAACCCTCTCGAATTTGCCAGACGTGCTCTCACCACGCCCCTTAGGCCATGCCCACGGAGCCCTGGTTGGTTGTTGGGGTCTTACCGGCTCCACCCTTGACGTCTGCTTGACGTGGCCACACCCCCCGACCTCGCGCTCCGCCCCTTTTCCAGGCCTTACCTCGTGGCATTTGGCTGGTTTCATCATCCTAATGCGAGGGGCAATGGGGCGCAGACTGGATGGTGCGCAATGGGGAATGGGGTGCAGACTGGATGGTGCGCAATGAGGTCGATTGGAGGGTGGGCTGCAAAATGAACGGGGCCTACTCTTATTTATTCTACACAACGCAGGTATCGCTAATGGAAATGGCCTACTCTTACACATACTATGAATTAACTAACGTTCTAAGGTGGCCTATGTGTTGCATGTGGACTAACTATGGGGGCAAAACCTTTAACCTTTATTAATCAAATATGTACACTTCTCAGAACTGCAACACTGCACCCCTCCTTCGCCAGGCTCGTACCCGAGCCGAACCAACACACCAGTGAGCCCGACCGGTTCTGATGCAAGGGTCAGGACTACTTTTTAACAATTAGTGGGACACTTAGGTGTGGTTACCCTCTACATTTAACCTAACACCCTGGGTGCGACAGTTTTAAACCCTAGATATGTCGCACCTACTGCGTTGTGTACTAACTAACTGACTCACGCCCGCAATTAACCGAATTACGGAAAGAATTCGCAAACTATACATAAAGCTGGTGGGGAGCATGTTATTTACAAGACTACTAATTATTTACAATACTACAACCCAGGATCTGTTCTTTTTGTGGGAGAGAAAAGAAATTTTGAAAAGAGGAAACACAAATGCAATGCACTGCACCAATACACCATACACCAATATGCACCAAAATGCACAGTCATCACAATCATCAAAAAGAAATGCACAATCATCACATTTCAAAATAATCAATGATGCCTTGTGCTTGCTTGGCTGCTGGGCCATTGTATCTTGGCTGCATCTTCTTCTTTGGTGTGCCATAATAACTTGGAGATCTTTCTTCCTGCCACACCGGAATAATAAAAAGTGCACAAACCGTGTCCGCTTTTTATTTCGGCCAGCAGGGCCAACTTAGGTGGTCCGACTGCATGGCATTGATGCCACTTAAAAACACAGTGGTCCGCAGGAGCAAGATAACGCTTGCAGCAATTGTCTGCTCAAGCAAAGGTGCCAAGCCAGAGAACGTGTGGTCCATATGGTGTGCCGGTGCAGGCAACAGGCAGCAGGGTGCAGTGCAAAGGTGCAGCCACATGGCTCAGGGCATCTGCACACTCCCCTCAACAAAAAAATGGGTCCATGGGTGGGGAGGAAAGACAAAGCAGAGGTTAGTGAGGGAAAGGGCGCAAGGGTACACGTCATCACAAGGCAAAGCGACATGAGGGGCGTGGGAGAGCGAGCGGAGAAAGCTTGTCCCTAGCCGTTCATCACCCCCCATGTCAATCTACACTACCCTTGCCCTTCCCCGTATTTACACTTTACAAATTCCGTCTCTACCGTCTTGTCGCCCATATCTCTCCTCTATACCAAATTCGTTTCCAATCCCTCCCAAGAAGGAAGGGATGGAATATCACACAATGTCTCACTTACGTCATGATGCGTCTTTCATTCCAAATATTTTCAAAAACTGGTGTGGAGTCCTGTCACCTTGGTGAGTGGATGTGGATGGTGCGAAGAGATTTCATCCTAACTATCCTTCTAATAACATTAACTCTTTAAACTACCCGGGGTCTTGCCCTGCCAATTGGCAACTTTAAACTATGTGGTTCTAGAAACCAATTCCCATTGACCATCCTGTGGTGCCTACCAAATTTGGGGTTTCACTCCCCCATTTTTTCTATCTGTGCCTTCGCACAATTTCGGGGATGGGTCGTGTGGCTCTACCAGCAGGTCTACCTACCTGCGCACCTCCGCCACTGAAGTTGCCACACGAGCTTGCCTAGCTCCTGCGACTACCCTAACCTGGGGAAGGCCCTCCTGGCTCTCTCACCCCACTAATGCCCTCTCTGGCATTGGGCTACCCGGGTCCTTCCTTTGGATCCTCGGGCCCCATTGAACACTACACAACTGGCACCCAGAGCCTACCTGTGGCCTCAACTGGCCGACAGACTACCAGTGGCGGAGTGCCCATTTAACCATACTTACCAATTAAGCCCACACGCCCAGCCATTCCACTCACTCATGCACCCCTCAAAGCAACAACTTGCTACTCCCTGCACAACAGATGTCAATATCCAAACAATTTACCTACTCCCTCTACCTAACTTTCAACTACCCTCCCTGGGTATTCGTGAAGGGGTCCTTCTCCCCCCATCCACTCCTTTGCACCATGCACTCCACACCACTCATTCCACACACCATTTACTCCACACCATTTATTCCACACGCCATTTATTCACTTGCACCCCATGCAAGTCATTCACTCAACACACTTACACTTGCCCTCAATACACCATTCATACACTTTCTCCGGTCATCCCAGACCAATGCCTCATTTCACCAAGTTCATTGCCTCATTTCACCAAGTTCCTTCCCATACTCACACACACAACCATTCTCGACCAATGCCTCATTTGCTCACTCTCACCACAAAGATTCTCATTCTCAATTCCTAATTTGCGCCTAAAGCGCATCCTCATACTCACACACACAGCATCATCTAACTATCTACTTCCCTCTAATACTAGTGCTTTCCCATCTTCCCTTACACTAACTAAGCACTTCCCCTACACTAAGCACTTCCCTCATCATTAATATCCACCTAATCTCTCTACGTCCCCTCTACTGGTACAAAAGTCACTACTTACATCTTGGTCTCCTATGGTCATCTCTCTGAATCCCTATCAATAACCTAGCCCGCCCTCGGCGAGCTTGCACTGCCAAACCCCATAATCTAAAGCTCATGTGCCCCAAGAATGTGAGGTGAATGGTAAAGCTACCATTCGCCATCACTATTACTATCAGTCCACTACTCTCGAGTCTCCCGGGGTGGAAATACATTCTCACAGCTCGGCTTCGAAAAGCCGAGCAATGCATGCTGGTGGTTAGTCTCCTGTTGGTTGGGTTCGTCCGGCATTTTCGATTCTGGGGAGGAGGCATACTCGGACCGAGGTTCCAGGCGCCATCTCTGCGCGGAGCCTTCCGGTCTCCGCCACGATGACCCAACCTCCCCCGGTCGGAGCACCGCGCCCGCCAGGGGGCGAAGGTCCGACCTGGTCTTCCTCCCCCGGAATCGTGCCGTTTTCCCCTTGCGCCACGGCACGGCACCGACCATACAGGGCGGGGCCCGGCTCGAATCGTGCACGCTGCTGCAGCAACGATCCCCGCCGGCCCCCGCAGCACACAAAGCGCACCACGCCCCGAGAGCTTGCGTTGGCCATCCGTCGGCCTAAACGCTGCCCCGGTCTGCGTCGATGCTTGGATTGCATTCTCACATCCACACGCGACCCTTTCTACACTCACAAAACGCGGCGCTCCAGCGCCTCCCATACACTCCCTGCATTCTATTACTGGTCTCGCTCATGCACACTCTTCCGTTCCACACTCAGGTGCACACCACTCAGGCGCACTCACGCCGCTCACACACTCCATTAGTACACATCCTCGCGCACACCCTGGCGCTCTCCTATCACTCACGCACTCCATTACACACTCTGTAACACCCACGGGTGTGCACTCTATTGCACACCCAATCATGCGCTCTGGTGTGCACTCCTGCACACTCTCCACAACCATTGCACACTCTGTGTCACACTCCTCACACATACACTCCGTTGTGCACTCACTCTCACTCTCGGTTTCATACTCCGTTTCACACTCGCGCTTTGGCGCACACTTTTTTTCTCACACGCGCGCCATTCACTTCCACACAGCGCACCACGGACCTTCCACAAGCGCCTAGGTGACGTCGCGATCCCAAGCGCACGAAAAATCCTTTCGCGCCAAACATTTTCGCGCCATACACAGCCCTACTTAACCTTCGGGACCCTTCTCCGCCGCAGCGCCTGCAAATTCTCATTGGGGTTAGGAAGTACGATATCACAATGCGAATGCAGACTTTGGGTACATTCCATCTTTTCCTCCCGCGATTGATTTTCTAAGTCTGCCGTCTCTTCAGCCCCAATTTCCACTATTTCTTTTATTTCAATTTATTTTTCCTCGACGACCGCCGGTGCTAATAAAATAAAATTGTCCAATTCGGCGGCCGTCGGCTTTTCTATACCCCGTGTCGCGATTTCTACCCCGGTCCACGTAACTGTACCTTGCTCAGGCTCGCTTTTCCCACGTTCCTCGAATCGCGTTACCTCGTCGCGTACCGCCGCGACCTCTTCGCTCAACCCACGCCTTATGTCCCCCCCCCCCCATCTCTTCTATTTCCCTCTTAGATGCCACCCTCATTTGTTCCAATTAATTCCTTTGGGCCTCCATTTTGCTTTCCAGCCTGTTCTTTACCTCCTCTAATTGATCCCCCATTTGTTTTATTTCCCGGGTGGATTTGTCCCCCATTTCCTTCAATTGGCCCCCCATTTCCCTCAATTGGCCACCCAATTTGTTTTCAAATTTATCACCCATTTCCCTCAATTTATTATCCTGGGTGCCCATCATTTCTTTCATTTCCGCCCTATTTGTGTCCCCTAATTCTTTCATTTCTGCCCTTGATTTGTCCCCTAATTCTTTCAATTGGCCCCCATCTTGTTTTCCAATTTCCCAATTTGATTTCCCAATTGCTCTCCCTGAGCTTTCGTCTCGTCCTTTTGGGTGTCTAATTTTGCCATTATCTGGATCATAAATACTCGCATGTACTCTGGCATCTCGGGCTCGGCTGCCGCGGCCATGTGTGATGCGCCGCCATTTTGTTCTCCTCCAGCCACCTGCCCCTCATCGGTGTCCTCCTCTATTGCCAACTGTCCCAATTCTTCCCTGGGGTCCTGGGTTGATTCTAACCCCTCTTCTATTTCCCCCACCGGCATTCGACCGCCTTCGTTATCCATGGCACGATTTAATTTGGATCTTTATAAATTTCGGTCCACTCGTAATTTTGAGTGCGTTAGGTGCACTTCGGGTCCAATCCCACTCCTGACACCAAATGTTGTGGATCTCAGACGTCGGCCTTCCCCTTACCAAGGGGGATTAATCCCTTTGTCTTTTTACTAGCCGACGGGATCCGGAGCTATGACGTTCCTTCCGGACGACGTTAGGTAGGGTCATAAGCCGAATTCATATTACCTAATTACTAACACCGGCCATGAAGCAAGGAAATAACTCCCGCCCGAATCACGGTTATAATTGGAAACGCCGAGCGATAGCAAACCGTGATCCGAGCTGTTAACAATGACTCGACCCGATTCGAGCGGTTCCGAATCGTGCCACGTTTACCCAATGGAGAAATCACTAAGACGGTCGAATTAAGAGGAAATAGGAAGAACAAGCAATTTATTACACTTTGTACAATGAAGAAGAAGAAGAAGCAATGTACAGTGAAGAAGAAGAAGCAATGTACAGTGAAGAAGAAGAAGAAGAAGCAGATACACAGGGCAGCCTTATACGGTCTTAACTTATCCCTGGACACGGGCCCGTTCACACTCAGACTCAGGCTCACATGGGGTTTGTAGATGGTCGGGTCGAGGGTCCAAAGATGGCGTCCACAGCTCGCTCCGGTCCCCGACTCCTACCACGAAGAAGATGGTAGACGGCAGGCAAGCTCTCCGCGTGTCGTTGGCGCGGATCGGACAATTATATGGGGTGATCGGTTAGCTGGGCTAGCGGTTGCTTCGCGACTCACGGCCACATACGTAATAGAAATACCGGCGCTTTATATGCGCTCCCAGCAAGCCTAAAGCCAAATCCTCAACGAGTCCTTGCAATCACTCAGGATAACAGTGCCTCTCTCAACCAGTCCTCAAACAGGGTGATCTCCAATCAGGCCTCTTTCATGCACCAATCGTGCAAGTCATGGACAGTCCTCTTCATTCGAGCTCGCTCAGTCCTTTCCGCACAGTCCTGTGGAAGGGCTTTGCGTGCGCAGTTATATAGCGCCGCCCAGCGAACCCTCTCAACTTTGCCAGACGTGCTCTCACCACTCCCCTTAGGCCATGCCCACGGAGCCCTGGTTGGTTGTTGGGGTCTTACCGGCTCCGCCCTTGACGTCTGCTTGACGTGGCCACACCCCCCGACCTCGCGCTCCGCCCCTTTTCCAGGCCTTACCTCGTGGCATTTGGCTGTTTCATCATCCTAATGCGAGGGGCAATGGGGCGCAGACTGGATGGTGCGCAATGGGGAATGGGGTGCAGACTGGATGGTGCGCAATGAGGTCGATTGGAGGGTGGGTTGCAAAATGAACGAGGCCTACTCTTGTTTATTCTACAAAACGCAGGTATCGCTAATGGAAATGGCCACTCTAACACATACTATGAAATAACTAACGTTCTAAGGTGGCCTACGTGTTGCATGTGGACTAACTATGGGGGCAAAACCTTTAACCTTTATTAATCAAATATGTACACTTCTCAGAACCGCAACAATATATATATATATATATATATATATATATATATATATATAGTCGCGTCCAGACCGATTAACACAGACGCTGGACGGATGGACTGAACTGGTTTTTAACTCCCTCAGACTGTGTTCAATTACGGTGGACTTGCACGCGCGGTTGTGCGACAGTGAGGAGAAACACGAGAACCTTAAAACTCTTTTAAAACCAGCGGGGTTATTCCTGAACACAAATACAACAGGAAATATTAAATCCGACAGCGGGCAATTTGATGATGGGATGGAAGGGAATAGAAATTCAACTAATAACTATATACAATGAGGTTAACTAAATCTAAAGAACTCTAAGGTGCCTCACTAGATTCGATCACATATGGGGAAAGGAAATGAGTGGGCTGATCTCTCTCTGGTGGTGGCGGTGGGGATGTCGAGGGAAGCGGTGGCACTGAGCAGCCCTGAACAGGCGGGTCGAGCAGGCAATGAGGCACACGGGCAGGAGACGAGCATGTGAGCAAGGCGATGAAGCAGACACACAAATGAGCAAAAATGCTTCTTTTCCCCTCAGGGCACTCCCTCTCTGGCACACTATCGATTCTCTTCAGACAGCTCAATCCTTCAGCACCCCCAACCCACATGACACAGGCTCCTCCCTCTGGCACACTGGACAACACTCCCCCCCTGGAGGCATCCATAGCTCCGCCCCTCTCTCCATTGCCTGGCAGAGCCCCCATTACAATCTGCCTCACTCTGCCCTTTGTTTTCCTCAAGCCACACAGTCCCACCCGGTGACATGACACAGTAGGCTTTACACATGTTTGCCTAACTTTAATTCCTAACTATTTATTACAACGCACCATCCTCTGTAGGGTGAACGTTCAAACAAAACAATTCCTAAACTGACGTATCCTTGCTTATTACATCGAGATTGGCTAACTACTCGTACATGTACCATACTACTCTATACATTTCTAACTGTACAAATGTGATCTCTACCCTCAAACAAACGTAACAATATATATACCTTTCCAAAAATGCAATGGTTGGTATTATGAAGATGATTTGGCTCTTCTGGCAAAATTTGTTATATTAGGTACAGGGTAAGCCAGAAATGGTCATTTTTGAAATTCATGTGAAGGAAATAAAAAATTGTATTTCCAAATAAATTAATTCATGATATTGAAGTATACACAAAGAATTAAGTTAAGCACCCCCCCCGTTTTTTTACAACCTCGCACATTACAAGTTTGTTGTCGTCAAAACAGTGTAATATACCCATGTTATTGCTATATTTTCTGGAGAAGTGATATTATGGTCACATAAAAACATAACAATCATGCCGTTTTCAATATTTTATTCTGAATAATTTAAGGTGAAATTTTTTGGGAATTTTAGGCATATTTTCACCTCAATTTAAGTATGGAGCTATAGGTCCATCACGGACAGTGTGGATGACGTTTATGTTTTCTAACGTACAGTCATTGTTCTGAGAAGACCTCTAGCGATCTTTGCGTCAATAACGTGTGTAGGACCCACGTGATCGGATCACTGACTCAACCCTACGTCTCATAGACCCTGTAAGCCGTCGTATGCGTTGCTGTGGCAGGTTGTTCCATTCCCGATGTAATGCACGTTCGGGACATGTTGGGACGACAAATTGCGAAGATGGTCCCTCCAATAGCCAATCTGGATGAATTGGAACGTGCATTACATCGGGAATGGAACAACCTGCCACAGCAACGCATACGACGGCTTACAGGGTCTATGAGACGTAGGGTTGAGTCAGTGATCCGATCACGTGGGTCCTACACACGTTATTGACGCAAAGATCGCTAGAGGTCTTCTCAGAACAATGACTGTACGTTAGAAAACATAAACGTCATCCACACTGTCCGTGATGGACCTATAGCTCCATACTTAAATTGAGGTGAAAATATGCCTAAAATTCCCAAAAAATTTCACCTTAAATTATTCAGAATAAAATATTGAAAACGGCATGATTGTTATGTTTTTATGTGACCATAATATCACTTCTCCAGAAAATATAGCAATAACATGGGTATATTACACTGTTTTGACGACAACAAACTTGTAATGTGCGAGGTTGTAAAAAAACGGGGGGGGCGGGGGGGGTGCTTAACTTAATTCTTTGTGTATACATAACATGCATTTTTATTGTTATTTATTTTTACTGATTTAGTTTTATTTTTTGCAGGCAGAACACTTGAGTGACTATGTGGAACTGGTCGGGTAAAGAACGCGCTTTCGCTTTCAAAGCTTTTTACAAGAATAACAAAAAAGAGCAATCGCAGATTGCAAACCCTCACCAGGATGTATTTTCAATGGTTTTTAAGGCTTTTGTGTTAAAACAAATATGGCGGCAGAACCACGTGACCGATGACGTCATCATTTTTTTTTTGTCCACAATTTTCCTCGCGCACACCCTGGTTATGAGCACAGCTAGGTTATGCTCAAGAAATTTCATCTTGATGTGTTGCAGTTGTCGAATTATGATGTCATAATGGAGAAACCTATGACATTAACATATTTTATTCCCCATGGAGAGTTCTTTACAATGAGCCATGTCTCAATTTTCTCTATTCAGCTCTTTCGGAGATATACAGGTGCAAAGTTTTTTGATTTTTCCAAGATGGCGGACAAACCACGTGAACTATGACGTCAAAATGATCATTAAAAATTTTTGCAGGTGGAGTTGCACCTACGGTGAAAATTTCCTGTCAATCGGACCAACAGTTGTAGAGAAAATCATATATATTCTGTGCGGACAAACAGACAGACAAACAAATGAAAAATCGGTCAGAGACCAAGGACTTGCCGGAATGTACTTTTTAAAAAATCGGCCATTTTGGATCAAAATAATAATACATAAGGACCTGGGTTGAATCCCTGCTTGAGAGAATGCCAATCCACTCCCCGCCATCACGGTCGTCTCTCCAACTCACAATCCCACGAGATATGCGGAAAGGACGACCCAAAACCAATTATCTTCTTTTTGATTCGTATCTAAACATCATTAAAAGTAAATAATGACCTCGGCGAAAGTTCAAACGACGTGGGTTTAATCTCTACATGAGAGAATTCCACATAGCTACTATTTGGGCGGTGTATAAGCTAACAGATCGCTGTCTCCATTGATCTTGCCAAGGCCGTAACACCTATCGGCTCAAAATCCTTTTAACTGTTGACTTGGTAGTTTTTACAATGAAGGAAACACGTATTGGGAGTACATACGACAGCGCGATCGCTTCACATCGCAGTGACAGCGAGCACCAACATGGCGGCTGAAAGATTAAAATCTGGCTTCAAGCCCCCTCACCACCCAAAATCTATTCTGGCGAATCTATTCCGGCAAGTAACAAACCAACCAACCAATATACTTTCCGGAATCTATTCCTGCAAGAGTGCAAGTATCAAACAGACAAACAGACAGGGGTGAAAACATAACCTCCATCCACCTTTGGTGGCGAAGGTAACAAAATCAGAAAGAAGGTCCCAATGAAAATCCGCCTCATCGCGGCTTCATTTAAACCGTCGAATCCTTCCGCTGTATCACTCCGCCTAGCCCCGGCTTTACACTGCGGTCACGGTTTTCACGTTTTGGGTGACCTTGAGCTTGACCTTGGGCCTAGAGAGTTAGAAATTGGGCACAGTCTATTCCAGGGCAAGGCAAATATGTGTGTAAAGATGCTATGTGCAATGATGTAGATGTAGTACTGCACTCAAACAGACAGACAGACAAACAGACAGACAAACCAACCAACCAACCTACTTGCCGGAATCTATTCCGGCAAGTAACAAACAAACAAATGGACTCAAATGCAATACCCTCTCCTCAGGCAAGGGTAATGATAGTGCAACTGCTGCACAACGTCAATTCAAACTCCATTTCAATGTTCAATGTCATGGAAATGTGCCGTCTGTTCGTGCTATCAAGTTATGGTTTCAGAAGTTTGAGAGGACCGGTTCAACTTTAAAATAGAAACCGCCGGGAGCACCCAAATCAGAAAGAACGGCACAAAACATTGTGCGTGTTAGGGAGTCAGTTTTGAGAAATCCGCATCGCTCCAGCCGAAAGCATGCATCAGCCTTAATAATTTCTCATTATTAAGCATCAGCCTTCACGCCGCATATTGCATAAGGATTTAAACTTTTATCCCTATAAAATTCAAACTGTCCAGGAATTAAGCCAAGATGATGAGATTGCCCGCAATAATTTTCGTGAGGGAATGCTTTCATTTATGGACGGAAACGAAAACCAAAACATTGCTAACAATTTGTTCATGTCTAATGAGGAAAATTTTCATCTGTGTGGCTATGTCAACAAGCAAAATACTCTGTGTTGGACAGCCGAAAACCCAAGAGAAATGCACACGAAACCGTTACACAGTCCCAAAGTCACAGTGTGGTGTGCACTTTCATCGTTCAGCATCATAGGGCCTCACTTCTTTGAGAACGATAACGGAAATGCCATCACTGTTACTGCAGCTCGATATACCAATAGGGTTTCTAACTTCCTCTCCAGAGAATTAAACAGCTTTGCAGAAGTGAGCCCAATGACGTGGTTTCAGCAAGATGGCGCAGCCTCCCACACCACCAGAGTGTCCATGACTACTGTAAGGGCGCTCTTTTCAAAGCATGGCATTTCCAGAAACGGCGATATTCCATGCCCAGCGAGATCACTCGATTTGACTGCTTGTGATTGTGGTCATATCTAAAGGACAAAGTGTATGTTAACCGTCGACAAACTCTTCATGAACTTAAGGAAAACATCAGATGCGAAATCAATGATATTGACGTGGCCATGTTGCAGCACGTCATGAATAATTGGCGTCCAAGATTGGAGGAATGTGTCAGACGAAACGGTGCGCATCTCCTAGATGCTCTTTTCCACAAATAAAAGGCATGTTATGTACTTCACTTTCTTGTAAGAATTTGGTTTGAAATACAACTTTTTATTACCTTTACAAGAGTGTTAAAAATAACCTTATTTCTGGCTCACCCTGTATAACTCTATTTTCTAGGAGAAATGCAAATTACATCAAATAATGAGATGCAAATGAGGTAATTAGCATAATGATGTCATAAACTGGTGATTCCATGCTGATCACTTTGATACCAAAATTTCTTCTCTATCTTGAAATTTAACGAATCTGTGGTCATTCTATGTTAATTAGGTGTGTTGTAAAAATCAGATCTACAACATTGTCCTAATAGTAGGTTTAATTCAGAATCTATCTTTAGCAACACCTGTAAGAAATCAACAAGCATAATATCAGTATACCGTAATCATAGAAGTAATAATGGATTGGCAATTGGTACAAGCAAGCCTGGAACATCTAGCAATACGCACCATTCGAGTATGTACTACCACACAGAATAAATGTCACAGGAATGAATCGGAACGATGTCCGTCCGAGTTCTTATGGAAGCCCCTCAGTGGTCGGAGACAGCATAGCACCTGGGTTCAACTTAGACACAATTTCATTACATTCTCCCCTCCATTAAAACTACACTACCGCTAGGGCTGAAATCAAGCTAGCAAAGCATAGTAGCAGAGTAATCAGTTAGCAACGGTCCATGTCAGTCAGTCCAACCATAGCGGTCGGGGCGGCGAATTTCTCTCCCGGTGCGTGTCCGATAGACACCGGATACCACATCCCCGAGGCCGGAATCCCCCGCATCGGAATGTCTGCCTAAATTGGGTGACGGCGGTGGCCCCACAAAGCCATCCGGATGGGGTGCGTGTGGCGATGGAGAAGCCGGTAAATTCTCCATTGTCGGATCAACTGTTCCGTAAGCCGGCTCGTCAATATCCCCGCACGGGGCAATATGGCGCACCGAGACTGTAGACTCCCGTCCGTTGGGCAAAAGTACATGAGCGTGCTCGGCATTGGTTTGGAGAATACGCACCTTGTCAACGAGCGGGTCATATTTACTTGAGCGAACCGCGCGTTTAAGGAAGGCCGGTCCGGGCTCAGCAAGCCAGCCCAGCAGAGGACGAGTACCGCCCGAATGACGCGAGTAACGAAACATACGGTCATGGGAGTTTGATTAGTAGCGGTGCACAATAAAGTCCTGATCGAACTTAACGCCCGGGGGAGCGACCAAGCCCATCGGTCCAGTCCTAGTCCGTGGGACTTAAGGCTCAGAGTAATGGCTCTCCATATGATGCCATTAAATCGTTCCACCTGTCCGTTTGCCTGTGGCCTGTATGGAGTAGTATAGCAAGAAGCGATTTTATGCCGGAGCAATCATATTCTCACATCCTGGGACATGAACACCGCACCTCGATCAGTGTGCACATAGGCTGGATTCCCAAACGTATAAAACAAGTTCTGCAGACACCGGATAACCGTAGCAGCAGACATATCGCCGCACGGGAAAGCAAAAGGGAATCTGGAGAACTCATCAACGATCGTGAGTAGATAACGAGAACTACTCGAAGCCGGTGAAGCCGGTAGGTGTCCTTTGAAGTCCATGGCCAATCTCTCCCATGGCCGAGTGGCCTGGACCAGCGTACCCATCGTAGGGTTGTACAAGCGAGGTTTGAGTTCAGCGCAAACGGAACAAGTGTGACAGAGCCGACGAATATCCTCAATGGAATAGGGTGAGTTATGACTGCGCACATAATGAGCCAAATGCATCATGCCGGGATGGCACAAAGTATCATGAAGGATACGCAGATCTTCAAAGGAGGTGAGACTCGCACTCACCGCAGGCCGTGATAAAGCATCGGCAATGAGGTTATCCCTCCCCGGGCGATATTTGATTTTGTAACAGAAATCGGCTAGCTCAATCCGCCAGCGAGTGATTTTCTCATTCTTAATGCGTTGAGCATGTTGCGTGTCATACATAAAGGCAACACTCTGTTGATCCGTGATGATCTGAAAACATCGACCAAGCAAATATGGACGCCAACGCCTGATCGACTCGATGATGGCATACGCCTCCTTTTCTACAGATGAGTATCTTCGCTCTGCGGAGGAGAGAGTCCTTGAAAAGATGGCCACAGGTCGCCCCCCTTGAGAGAGTGTAGCAGCTATCGCGTTGTCCGACGCATCGCTTTCCAAAACAAAGGGCTTGTTTTCGTCAATCGTCGACACAGCGGCGCCAGCTATGTTGGACTTCAGGCCATGGAAAGCGGCCTTAGCAGCATGACTCATGGGGAACGCATTGCAATCCACAAGGAGACGAAGCTTCTCAGAATTTTTTTTGAACCCACTTAGAATAATGAGCAAACAGCCCGAGAGCGTGCTTCAAAGAAGCATGATCGTGGGGCGGGGCCATGTCGAGCAAGGGTCGCAGATGCTCCTTATCCGGAGCGATAGAGCCGTGGGTCACGGTGTACCCCAGGAGATATATCATTCAAGCAGAATAGCGACATTTAGCCTCGTTCATAGTCAGTCGATACTTGTGCGCAACCTCGAGGAAGCGCTTCAGATTAGCATCATGATGTTCTTTGTCATACCCGCAAACCGTGAGATTATCCAGATAAACAAAGACATCGGTTAAATTCTCCTTAGCAATGAGGTCGTCCATGGCCCTTTGGAAGCAAGGAACCCCATTCATGACCACGAAAGGCAGCCGGGTGAACTGGTACAACCTCTGTCCGGATTCAAACCCAGTGTAGATGCAATCTGCCTCGGAGATGGGAATCTGATGAAATGCGCTACGTAGATTGAGAGTGCTATATACCGAGTACTGTGCCACCTGTCGTACCAGAGAATCCATACCCGGGAGTGGGTAGGCGTCCAATTGGGTAAACCGATTAATCATCTGCGAATAGTCGATTACCATGCGTTTGCGGTGCGATTCGGTTCGAACCACCAAAACCTGGGCCCGCCAAGGCGACCGACTAGGTTCTATAATACCTTCCTTTAATAGCTGTGCAGTCTCTTCAGCAATGAATTGCGTGTCAGCCCGTGAGTAGCGTCCCGATTTAACAGCAACCGGTGTACAGTCAGTAGTCATATTGGGAAACAGCGACAGTGGCTCAATTTCCATCCCTGCAAGAGCACACACAGCAAGAGTATCAGTACCACCAAATTCCATTTCCAAACACCCATGTCGCCGGAGAAAATCGTGTCCTTGCAAAACTTCTGCACATAATGCTGGTAAGACCATTAAATGCACATCCGGAAACATTCGACCCTTAATCACACGCTTTAGTCGACATCCCCCGAGTGCTGAGCCATAGCCCTTGAGAAGCCATGAAGATTCTGCGTTTTGTCCTGAGAATCGGCCAGCCATGCTTCTGAACAAGTCGTAAATCGACATAACTATCAGTGGAGCCCGTGTCGATTAAGGCATCCGCAAATTTTTCTTCAATCATGAGTGGAATGACAGCGCTGGACAGGCCAGGTGGCCCTGCAGAAGTCGAGTCGTCAAGAGGTGGCGCTTGAGCCTCGCGTGTGGATCCGACGCCAGCTAATGTCTTCCCTGCAGTTGAAGTCGATTGTGGACCGGTCGAGCCATCGGGAGAGGGTGCTTGAGCCACGTGCGGAGATCCCTTCTTTCGTGTCATCAAAGTCGATCGTAGGTCGATCGTGCCGCCGCTAGAGGGCGCTCGTGTCACACGCAGAGATTCGACGCCAGCATACGCCGATCGGGAAGCCAAACCTGGAAGTGGTCTGGGCGTCCAAAGAATTCCCGTCAATGACGGTTGAGCTGCGTACCGTCGTGATTGCGCCATTTGTTTAGTCGGCACGGTAAGCCTCATCAAGGTCGAGCGCTCAGCTCGGGGCCCACATAGAGGGGTGATTCCAATCAAGGCCGCGCGAGGCGCCGATTGTTTCTCGGGCGGAGAGAGAAGCACATTCAGCGTCGAGCGGGTTCGCCGACTCCGAGACGAACGACAAACTTTTGCAAAGAGACCTTTCTTTGAACACAAATGACACGTCGCCTCCTTAGCTGGATAAACTGACCTGAGATGGGTCCGGTTCCCGCAGAAATAGCACTTAGCGTTACTTCCTGCCTTGGCTCTAGCAGCAACGGCCGCTGTCAAACTCGGGTCGGGGTCCACGAGCGCATCGGGTGTCTCCGATTCCGGTGAAGATGCAGCATCCGCTTGCTCGGCGGTAGCTCTCTCCAGTCATGTCGGTCGGGTTAATCCTGCAGTGGCGTATGGACAGTCATACGCGCCGGCTTGTTCCTGCGCTTCGTTGTACAGGAGAGATAGCCGAAGAGCTTTTTCTAGTGTCAAATCTTCTTCTTCAAGTAATCTTTGTCTGATGACTGGTGACCGAATCCCAGAAACAAAAGAATCCCGCACAAGATCATCGCAAACTTGTGCATGGGTGCGTGTCTCGGTAGTACAGTCCTTCAGTAACCGGCGGAGATCTTGAGCGAACTGGTTGATGGTCTCCGTGGGTTCTTGTCGACGAGTCGCGAGCAGATATCGGGTGTAGACCACACTCCGAGTTTTGATGTAAATACGTTTCATTTCTTCCACAGCAGTATCGTACATTCCGCACTGAGAAATGGACGTGTACACAGTATGATTCACTTTGGAGTGCAGCACCGCCAGCTTCGTGACATCGGTAAGTCCGTCCTGTGCATCCAGGTGACTGGTCAGTAGCTTCAGCCAGTGTAGCAGTTGTGCAGACGCGTCCGGCGCTTGGGGGTCTGCGCCAAAGATTAGAAGTTGTATCAGCTTGTGAGCCATGTTGTTCTCATTCAAGACGAAGAGAGTATTCTGAATTAATTGTTGTAAAAATCAGATCTACAACATTGTCCCAATAGTAGGTTTAATTCAGAATCGATCTCTAGCAACACCTGTAAGAAATCAACAAGCATAATATCAGTATACCGTAATCATAGAAGTAATAATGGATTGGCAATTGGTACAAGCAAGCCTGGAACATCTAGCAATATGCACCATTCGAGTATGCACTACCACACATAATAAATGTCACAGGAATGAATCGGAGCGATGTCCGTCCGAGTTCTTATGGAAGCCCCTCAGTGGTCGGAGACAGCATAGCACCTTGGTTCAACTTAGACACAATTTCATTACAAGGTGAATAAGTAATTTCTTGGGGTGGAGGTTGCCATGGCAACAAGCCTGGAAAACATAGCTTCTACCAATTCCGGCAACTACACCACCATTTCTCGGTCATCCCATATAATGGGATGGGAATTTGACATCAAATGCCGATCCGTCGTAGCTCTTATTGTGAACCTTGAAAACAACAAGCATAATATCAGTATACCGTAATCATAGAAGTAATAATGGATTGGCAATTGGTACAAGCAAGCCTGGAACATCTAGCAATATGCACCATTCGAGTATGCACTACCACACATAATAAATGTCACAGGAATGAATCGGAGCGATGTCCGTCCGAGTTCTTATGGAAGCCGACATGTTAATGTTATTCGCAAACTGAAAGTAAGAATATAGTACTTTGGATCAAATACTGATTGATAATAATCAAAATGTTATTACCGACAATCGACTGGACAACCCTCCCATCTACTTTCTCAACAATCCTCTCCAAGAAGTTCTGTCACTCAAGCTTTTGGGTCTCACTATCTGCCATGATCTTTCTTGGGAAAACCACATTTCCAAGCTGGCCTCCAAAGCCAGTCGCCGACTGGGCATCCTCCGTCGTGCGAAGTCCTTCCTCGGCACACCTGAGCTCCTCACCACATACAAGGCTTTCATCCGCAGCTCAATGGAATACTGTTCTCCCCTATGGGCTGGTGCTCCTGCCTCACACCTGGCTCGGCTTCACGCTGTTGAATCCAAAGCTTTCAAAATCATTGGAATCTCCCGCGATGAAGCTATCTCTGAGGGCCTTTCACTCACTCACCGCAGGCAGGTAGGTGGTCTTTCTGTCTTCTACCGACTCCTCTCCGGCCTTGCTCCCCCAGCTCTCTCCGTGCTCTGTCCCCCAAATATTCCTACAGGTCGCACAAGATCTGCCAGCAACCCTCTGATGGTTAAACTGCCGAAATCTCGGCTTTCTGCTCACCTTCACTCTTTCATTCCTCTTTTCTCCCGCCTGTGGAACAAACTCCCACACTCCCTTCAATCCCTCGCCTCCCTCCAGGTCTTTAAAACAGCTGTTCACCACCATCTCTTATCTTCCCCCATCCATAACCTTGATCTTTTCTACCCCCACTAATTCACCCCAGATCCACCTTGTTTGAAATTCCAACTTATTTCCTGGAAATCCTGGCAGTGTCCATATGTTTATACCTCTCCCACCCCCCCCCCCCTTCACATGCCTCCCCCCCTTCACATGCCTCCCCCCTTCACATGCCTCCCCCCCAAAGCCCTCTCCCTCCCACAGATCTCTCGATGTCTCCATGTCTCTCGGTCCCTGCTCTCAAATGTTGTGTTTGTGTCCTTCCCCCTCTCTCCCCATCTTGTCTACCGCTCCCGATGTTATTTGTTTTATGTGTCTGTTTGTCTTTCTGTGTGATTAATTTTCGCTCTTTCACGAGCCTCGATCTTGTATACAAAAAAAACAAACAAAAAAAACAAAAAAACAAAAAAACACGTTTCTCATACAAGGTACAAATCTAGGGAAGGTTTGTCCATATTACTCGCTTTCTAATATTACTAGCTGGGTCTTTCTAATTTCTTTACATCCTCTTTTAACAAATCACCAAATGTACTTCGCAAACTGAAAGTAAGAATATAGTACTTTGGATCAAATACTGATTGATTAATAATCAAAATGTTATTACCGACATGAAACTCTCAATTTCCTTAAAAAGTACAATGTTTGGTTTACTTTACCAGCAAACCAAAGATTTACCAGCAAACCAACGCTTGGGAATTGTTGCTCCATTTCAATTTGTAATTGATCACTGTGTCCAAATACGCATCCTTAGAAACTTGTTCTGCACTATGATCATGGATTAATCAAAGGGCCATGGCCACCTGCGAAGTGGCCAAAAAAAAAACAAACAAAAAAAAACAAAAAAAAAAACAATAAATAAAACAATAAATAAATAGCAAAAATAATAAGAAGCTAAGCAGCAAAAATAATAATGACGTCACACCAGTCTACAAACTTCTGAACTTTGTTCACATATTCGTGCTTATCGTTCAGTCGGAATCCACCAATTAATGTATCATCTGCATATTTGATAAAACTACAATTAGGACTTCAAACTGCAGAAATCACTTGTCTGCAAAGAAAACAAAATGGGAGCAACAAGTCAAGCTCGTGGTGCGCAGAAACCCAGAACCCGAACACGAATGTTTCAGTGTTGACCGTTGAAAAATGCATAGTTGACCCTTGTTTGAAAGTTTATTTATCATTGGCTTACCACATTTGTAAATCATTAGCTCGGGTGATAGAAAATAAAGTAACAAATGAGCTTTTGATTGAATGTAAGTGAATAATGGGTTGGCACTCGCCACGGCAACCACATGCCTATGTGCCCTTTCACCTGTGACATACATGCCCATCCATTTGAACCCTCAAAAGACACTTTGCAGGTAAGGAAGCAGAATTTTACATTGATATATCCCCACCTTCAACAACAAATAAAACTTTGATTCGTGAATTATAACGTCTGTTTGAGTAGTTTTGAACCCTTAACGTTTCATAACATTGCGTTAGTTGTCAAACATCAAACATGTCAAACATCCATCTCAAGGCTTTGTTGTTTCCCCCATTGTGCTTCAGTCCTCTATTTTGTATCTGTACAAGATATTTACCAGTAGCCATATACTGTTATCGTAGAAAATAAACCATACCTTGTTCTTATCTTGCACACAAACTTACTTTGATGGTGGACATGTGCTTTTGGAATAATCTGAAGTTTGAACGTTGATAGAAAAGTTGATTTCAGAGCAACGGTGCTGGACATGGTGGTGGCAGAGAAGAGGGGGTACAGGGAGAAGAAAGAGGGGTTGTGTGGTCAATGTGGTCAATGTGGTCAAAAAGAAAAGAGGGTCAATGCTTACTCATTGTGCATATCTTACTATAATTCACCAAATGTCTGTCTGTCTGTTCCCAGGTACTGCAAAAACGGCTGAACCGATCGCAACGAAATTTGGGGGTGGGAGAGGGGGGGGGGGGGGGTTGGGGGGAGGGATAAAAGAAAGTTAAAACAACGAAACGAAAGTTAAAGGAAAGTTAAAACACAGAAAGTTGATTAACTGGGATTTTTTGTCACTGGTGCTATTTTCTTGGCTCTGCCATTTTAGGTGCACCATTAGGTCGAGTAGAGCGCATACCTCACCCAAGCTGACAGTTTATGTTTTCTATCCTATTGATTGGTCAGAAGGATCTGGATCCAAACCTGAACCAAAATCTAATCAGCTTGTTCTTATCACCTGCCCAACTCATCAACCAAGTTTTGAATTCTCAGATCCAGATCCGGATTTGGATCTTCACCAAAATTGAATCAATTCTTCCTGTTCGCATACCCAAGCTGTCCACAAATTCCATCCAAATCCGTCCACAACTTTTGAGATATAGTGCTATATATCGGTTTTAGCCCTATCACTCAATGGTGAAGAATCACTGAACATCTGTGATCCAGATCCAGATCTTCACTAAAATGGAATAAATTGTTTCTTGTCACACACTCAAGCTGTCCACCAAATTTCATCCGAATCCGTCCACAACGTTTGAGATATCCTGCACACAAACAAACCCACAGTGGTGAAAACGTAACCTCGGTTCATTGCAGATGGTGGAGGTAACTTTGCCTTAACTCAAAAGTAAACAAGTACAGATACATTCAAAGTACACCCCCCGCATGCCAAATAAAGAAATACATCCTCCAGCACGGCATTGCCGGGGCGCCTTTGGCGCCCGGCAATACCGCCATGCAGCGCATAGAGACTGTATTGGGAGGGAGGGGTGTACAATAATTGATTGATTAATTGCATAATTAAAATCAATAAATAGTGATCATAAAATATTTTCTTACTCAATTGGCCAATAGCATACCTAAACCACCAGTGCTTCATCTGAAGCTGTAACTTTTTGAAAATTAATTAAATAAGTCATTCATCGAAAAAATTAAATAATTTATTGATTAATTAATGAATAATTAATCGATTAATTGACTAATCAATAAATAAAAAATACACTTTACAGTCAAATCACTTGGTCATTGTCGTGTCCACATATGAG